>NW_027495314.1:0-155168 GCF_021521415.1 Bidens hawaiensis | reverse complement strand
CCGGGAAGCTGGAGAAACCACTCCTCAGAAGGAAAGAAGCCTCGACTCCAGACCTTTGTTGAGAAGCATCCATCGAAGCACTACAAGCATAGAAGGCTAAATGACAGAAATCGTACTTCTCGCCAACAAAGACCTCAAGAGAAGGATAACTTAATCTTCTCGGTTCTAACCAATACTCCACAAGAAATATTGGCAACCGAAGAAGTTAAACATAACTTTCGTCCCCCTCGCCCGTTGTCTAAGCTAGCAAGCAAACGTGATGCAGCCAAGTTTTGTGCCTTCCACAACGACATTGGACACCACACCAATGATTGTTTCCAACTAAAGAAGCGCATCAAAGATGTTGTTCAAAGTGGCGACCTAGCTCACTTACTGAAAGATCCTAAAGAATGAGGGAATGGGAAGAAAGTATTCGAAGTAAACATGGTTCAGTTTTGTAACAAAAGGCAACGAACGCTTACGTGGAATGTGGGGCAGCAACGGAGGTGATGTACGAAAAATGCTTCCTTCAACTACCTTAAGAAATCAAGAAGCAACTCCAGCACATGGAGAGTTCTCTCAAAATCTTCACTGGAGAGAAGGTGATTATCTTAGGAAAGCTTACCTTAGACGTCAAGCTTAGAGACGGAGACCTCTCTCGAGTATAGAAGCTTACCTTCACAGTGGTTAGGTATCCTTATAGCTATAACATACTAATTGGTAGAACTGGAATTCCCATTTTCGACCCAGTAGTTTCTACAGCTCATGGCATGATGAAATTTCCAACCACGGGAGGAATAGCTACTTTGGTCCCAATGTCAGAAGCTTTACTCATAGCAGCTACTGAAGAATCATGGGAGCTTAATGAAGACATTGAGGATAGCACTGTAGGGGAAATAAGTATCAACTCAGCTTACCCTGAACAAACTATCAAAGTCAATAGTAAGCTTCCCTCCCAAACTATGAGTAAACTCATAACTCTTTTACAAAATATAAAGACATTTTTGTATGGTGTCTAAATGACATGACAGGGGTTCCAAGGGAATGTTCTGAAAACATTTCTTGAACATCTTGTAACATTTCGGATTTTTCATATTCATAACTGTATTTGTTTACCCGACTTGGGAATATAATTAGGATATTTTGTATTGATAATGTCTTGCCCTCAATTTTTAACTAACGGGGTTTAACCGCGAGGCGCGTGACATACTAGGATCTAGCCACTTGTCATACTGAACAATCATTTAAAAATAAAAATATATCATTTATTATTTCTCATTAAATGGGAAAATACGTTTGCAATATAAAATGCATTTGTGGAAGCGTAAAAATAAACAATTTAAAAACAAAGTATTACGTGCTCAAACATGTACAACCCTTCCAAGTGTGAAACCATATAAGGTATGTATCCATGCTATAATGCGACTCCAAACAAATGCAAGCAAGTGCTCCTTAGCATGCCTAGCAACTTGGTATAAATACTTAAGGGTCAACACGAGGTTGGTGAGTTCATAAGTTGTAGTAAAAAGTAGTATGTATAGTATATGCTGTATACATAACATAAGTTGTGTATGTATAAGTAGATTTAGCACTTTCAAATATACCAGGGTAGCTAACCCATTTACAAGCTACTAGATGTTTGAACCAACGCTGACTGTCTATATGCTTTCTTACCAGGTCTATCACAAAACACCGTCGATGTATGTTAGGACAATTTACACCTGTCCGACCTCCAGTCGAGTTGCAGCAGGCGGGGTTTGTCAAACCCAGTAGTACTACTTAAATTTCCCCGCGATCCCATCCTAACGGTTTAAGGTATATAAGGACTTTAAGTGATATGAGGGCATCTAGTATACACTTTTGATATATAAGAAACTACATAAATCCAAAATAAGTCTCTACGTTTTCCTCCAGAAAACCAGTATGTAAGTATGTCCGTGTTTTCAATCCAGAAAACAAGTAAGGAAAATGTTTTGTTGTTTTCAATCTAGAAAACAAGTAAGGAAAATGCTTTGTTGTTTTCAATCCAGAAAACAAATAGGAAAAAGCATGAACTCACTTGGTGTCGCATGCAATAGACTTTTCTCAAAAGCCAAAAGAATGCACTTGGCTCGATTACTTCTACCTAGTATAAGCGTTTAATTATGAGAATGCTTTCATGGAACTAGACAACCCAAGTGTTCAACAACACATAGTTCTATGGTTCATGTAATGACTCACAATGCAACAAGTTTGACCCGTTGGTGATTATCTTAATGTCATGAGTGAAAATAAGTTCTAACACAATTCATGCATCAAGTATTGACCAAATAATCAAGCATCTTATCATATAACACATGAACAGATGTTCGGATTATGGTCAGTACCAGCTTGCTTGAAGGTTAAATATCTCATGACCGGAGTTCTAGACATCCGTTTGGATCGATTCCAGCAGCTATGTTCTCGGATTTAATCATAGTACATTATCTCTAAGTTTCAGGTCTACTCGGATTTATCTCAGTTAGCATGTTAAAGGACGGTTCGTTCGTTTAATCGTGTTTTTATTCTTATTTCTCGCACACTCGCCTAAGAAATAAGGTGAGATACATCATGTCCCTTTATTTTACTGATTTTTACCACTTTTGGGGACATATGCGTATCTAATTCATATTTTTATATCATATATATACACAAACTAGCAAACGTAAATATTGTGTGTATTTCAATTAAATGCTAATTGTTACTTGTTTAAGTGTTTATTTTATCGCATTCGGAGAGGTCCATCATAATCACATTAAAGTATGATCATACGCCGTCTTAGTAGCCAAAGCCCGATTCGCATGGCGATGGTCAACCGATGCTCACATTTTTATGCTAGTCATAGTAACCAATGCCTGATTCGCAAGGCAACGATCAACTGACACAACTATTTACTCATGGTTTGATTGATTTATGCTCACATTATTTTGGTTGCTCATTTATCATTTATCATACATACTATTATTAGTGTCAAATACTGGTGATTATCTCACTCAGCATGTGTTGTTGACAAACCTATGTTTATTTTATACGCATATGCAGGCTATTAGTTGATTTTAAGCCAGGGTAGGGCTGTCAATTTATGACACGGACCTGTTAACACAGAACAACACGGGTTTTAACAGGTTTGGGTTTGAGCTTAACAGGTTTCGTGTCTTAAACATGTCAACATGTTTAAGACATGTTTAAATTCGTGCCCTAACAGGTTAAAGACCTGTTAACCTGTTAGTAACTCGTGTAGATTTTTATATTTAAATAATATATATATATATATATATATATATACACTCTTAAAGTCTTAAACCTAAAATCATACTTACAAACGATATTTCACCAATGGCCGTCAGAACCTGATATTTTTTATTTTTTATGGATGTTATGATTTGCATCTATGGTTTTTGATTCAAGTATGTTATATATTTGTCGTCTTTTGTTTCTTGTATGCTATGGATTTATGGTTTTTTGTTTCAAATATGTTGTGGATTTTCTATTAATTAAGACTCATATGCTCGTTTTGAAAATTTTGGTTTCGTTATACATGTATTATTAATTGTGTCTTTAAACAGGTCCGTTAACAGGTCTTAACATGTTAACCAGCTACTAAACAGTTTCGTGTTTGAAAAAAATGACACGATTAGTTATCGTGTCGTGTCCGACATGCTATGCCAACCCTAAGCTAAGGTGAAGAACGTATAGAAATATCTTAGACAATAAAATCAAGAATATTTGCACTATTATTTTGTTATGGATTATTTATTTGTTTGGGATTGTATTTGTCGTGTTTGGAAACTTGTGCACTTGAATTGAAACTTGAAATGAATGAATTAATAGATATTGTCATATTTTATATATTATGATAGTACCTTGTGAGTTGTGAACCAACGGTTCGCACCATGGCATTTCCGCCTTAGGTTGAGGTGTGACAGGCTAGAAGGGAGGGGGCAAAATTGCACACCCACCCAAGCCCATACAAGCAATTATAGACATGACGCTAGGAGATGGATGGTGTGTCTAGATGTGCTAGTGTCGAGCGCCATCCTGCCTACATGGCAAAGATGGCACCGCTTGAAGCTTCCACAACGTGTAATGTTATCAAAGTAAATTGCTTTTCTTAAAAATAATTTAAAACAAGACAAATGAATTTTAGTGATTCATTTCATTGTTCATTCTATTTATATATATGTTTTATTTTCTCTTTATTCCATTATTCCATACCAAACTAACCTTAACAAAATATAAAGTGTGAGTTAATTAATGAATCTCTAATTATAATGAGCATATCCTCTTCATTAATCCATTTTTAAGAAATGAAATAAATCCACTTTAAGAAAAATGAATGGCAAGTAAATAAAACCTTTTTTTTCTTTAATATATATAAAATTGAAGCCATTTATAGAATTATTTCCTCTAGGACCATACTATCTACAAAAAGACATGTACAAATAAGTTTAAAAGCACAAATTGGTGTGGGTTATAAATCGATCAAGTTAGGTCGATGGTTGGTCAAAACCGGTTTGGCATAAACCAAATCACATTGGGAACCAATTTGAAGACAAGAATGTTCAATCCTATTTGGACTGGTTTGAATCTTGTTGGAACCGGTTTGGGATAAAGAAAAAACAATTTTTTGGCATTTTTAAATTGGGTCGGGTCCAAACCAGTTTCAAGGAGCGAGACTACTAACTGATGTACAAACTGACGGGATAGGGCAGGCCCAAACTGGCTTGGGCCATATCAGTTATTCTAACTAGGTCAGGTTATAAACCGTGTTAGCGGACCAAACCTTTTTTTTTACCACTTTAATAAACGTATAAAACTATAATAATAATAATAATAATAATAATAATAATAATAATAATAATAATAATAATAATATAATTCACTATATTCCATGTGACAGGACAAATATACTAGGCTATTAAATATTCATTTATTTAAATATTTTCAAATTACATTTTATAATTATTTAATTAATGTAACATTCAACAACTAACCATCCTCTCTTATCAATCAAAAATAGTAGAGGCAGCCAAGTACCAAATAGAGATATGCACAAAATTGAAGGCATTCACCTACACAAGGTTCCACCATTATTGGCTTGTCTTTCCTTAGGTATCGCTTCAAATTAGGGAGTTCACGCATGAAAAGAAAAATATATATTATTAATATCAAGTTTTAAAAACTAATAACATGAATTTTAGTTATGTAGTATTGAACTTCCACTTGCAAGCGTATTTCTTTTACAAGAACACATCATGGCTAGCTCATACAAGCGGCAATGAAAGTTATCTCATTTTAGGGATGACTAAATATAGAAAGTGTTAGTTTTCAACATGTAATAAAACGATGACGTTAAATCCTAATTTAAGAACGGGAGAGTTGTTCGTGGTTCATAGCAATAGCATTTAATAGTCCTAATAAAATAATATATCATTTATTATTAATAAAAATTTTAATTATAAATAGTGTTGAAAAAAAACTATTATTATAACAATGGTGTATTTTAAATCAATCATGATATTGAGCTGACCATTTTAATAGTTGAGCATGTCCAACCCATACGAATTAAACCAACAAAGGGCACGGTTCAAATCCAACCAGCCTTATCCGAGTTTAGCACCCATACCAATAACTCAATTCACAATCCTGAAATTTTTAAACAAAATATAAAAAACATATTACAAAACTTATTGTTACAAATTTACAATTTTATCTTGTGAATACATCCAAAAATCAAAGCATGTCTGTTTCGTAACATGTAATGAGGTGGTGATGAAATTCTCCTTTTCGGTGAAACACCTTTTCACTCAAAACCAAGAAAGCATATGCCCCACAACAACTCAAACCCTGAGTAAAAACTAAAATGGTGAAAACATTACACACCCGTTAATTGGGTCGCTAATTTAGCTTCTAGCGTGGCCCTTTTCTTATTATTACTCTCCATAATAAAAATCTATGTAGCGTTTGGTATGCATGAATGATAGGGGGAATGGAATGATTCATTACGTAGGAATGAAAAAAGTGGTGTTTGGTTGCTCAATTGAATGGAATCATCCATTACACATGGAATCCCATTCCATCAAAATCATTCCTTCCTACCCCTCTTCTTTTTTTTTCATTCCATTCCTCCTTCACCCTACTTTCTTAACAACACCATCACCACCTAACAACAACTACCACTACCATCGCCATCACCGACACCTTACCGCCACCATCGCCACCACCACCGCCTCCACCACCACCACCACCTTACCACCAGCGCAACCACCGCCACTGCCGTCACCACCATTGTCGCTGTAACCACCGAAAACATTGTAACCGCCGCCGCCTAACCATCACCGCCACCCTACCATCGCCATCAGTACCAATGCTACCACCGCCACCCCCACCACCGTCGCCATTGCCACCACCTGACCATCACCGCCACCCTACCATCGCCATCACTACCAATGCAACCACCGCCACCCCCACCACCGTCACCATTGCCACCACCATTTTCGTCACCGGAGCTAACACCACCACCATCGCCATTGCAATTTTTTTTTTGTAAAAAAATTATTTTGAGATAGTAGTGTTTTTATTATTCTATTTCAATTATACAATTTTATAGGATACCAAATAAAATAAGTAATAATTCATTTCATTCTCATAGGTTAACCAAACAAGACAAAGGAATGGAATGATCCATTTCATTCCCTTGTCCATTCCATTCCTTCTTCCATTTCATTCCCCCTTTATTCCATTATCTCCAACCAAACATACCCCTAATCTACATCTACATTAACCATATTTTTTATTTTCCTTTTGTTTTTATCTTTTAACCTTTTATAGTTTTCTATTACTTTTAAAGTTTATTTGTTTTTATTCCCTTTATTTTTAACTCACATATTTAACTAACCAATTAATAGAATACGCTATATTCTCTAGGTTTTATTCTTCGTTTGGTACCCTCTGCACCATGCGAGTTTGGTATCGTGAGTTTGAACGTTATATAACAAAAGACAACAAAGCGAGCACATTTCGATACCCTTTTGCTTTGTTGGGGGGGGGGGGGGGTGGGGGGGCTTCCCTAGAGTACTCTGTTGTACCCTAAGAGCATTCTCATCCCACCTCTCATTTTATGTGAGGGGTGTTTTTATAATTTAGAGAGTGATTTAGGGTGTTGTGAGTGAAGAGTTTTTATATTTTAGAGAAAGTAGTAATTTTTCTGTATATTTGAAAAGTTACTGTTCATCCCCTATAATTTTTTAATATATTTTGAGAGTGGTTGTGAGTGAAGGAAAGTGAAAAGGTAATGATAAAATGTATAAAAAGTATTATTTAATTGAAATAGAGAGAGAAAATGTAGTGAGTTTTAGTGTAATTTTTGATTTAGGGATAGAGGGTGGGATGAGAATGCTCTAAGATTTCACCAATCCTGCAACACCACCTTATTTTTACCCGTCAATTACTATGAACTACCCTGAGTCATTTTAATATTCTCTTTCTCCTCTTCACACACACCACTCTCTCGCTCTCTCTCATATTGCTTCATCGGTTAATATTTACTGATTCACCATCTTTCAACCGCTACCCTAATTGACAGGGGTGTTAAAAACTCTAACTAGGCGAGCGCACTTGAAGGTGCCAACCCCACCCCCCACAAAAATATTTTTAGATTTACTCTTATTTTTTATTACAGATACATCAAAACCGAAAAACTTTAAACTCGTCACAAAAGGTCTCCCGACTATTTATTAATAGTGTCCTATTGAGGACGTCCAGATACCCTCTATACGTCTCGTAGAAGGACAATACGGCCCAGTTAATAGGTTGTGTCCTAGAATTCCCCTATTAATATATCCTATTAAAGTCTCACTGTACCTTCACCTAATCCCCCTCTTTCTCTTTCCCTGTGCACCCTAATCAAATACTCTAACTATACATATACAATTCTCATAATTTTGTTTTTGTTTTTGTTTTTGTTTTTGTTTTATACGCAACCCACCCTCTCTGTAAACACCCAACACCAAATGGGTAATCGATTCAGCTGCAAGACCAAGACTTCCAACAATGGGTCCAAAAGCAGCCGGAGATTCGGCACCACAAACCGATCACAGCGCAAGTTACCTTCAGACGAAGAGCTATTGCATATGCAAGCTCTGTCTTTAGCAATTCAACACCACCAATCGTCTCAGCGGTTTGAAGGGTCCATGTCTCGCAGGGTTGAATCCACCAGTTCCCGTCGCCGGAGTAATCCTGTTTCCGATCCGCCGTTGACCACACCCAAACAGCACAAACTGGTGAGTTTTGATTTTTTGGTTTTGGGTTTTTGTGGGTGAAGAGGTAGGTCCCAGCAGAGCCCAGTTGGACCCGCAAGACTCACCTTGAAGAGGGACGTCTGCGCAACGACCAACTGCTTCCGCAGGACCCACCATGCTCAGAGAAGACCTTACGCGCAGTACGCCAGCTGTACCCGCAGGGAAAGCCTCCCAATGGTGAAGTACCCCGCTTGTTCCCGCAGTTGCGGATACAAGCCATCAGGGAAGGCTACCCGCACTGATAGCAAGGCTACACGCACAAGGCACTAACTTGCTACTTCAGTAGTCACCTGAAGGAATGAGCAAGGCGGGAATACTCCCGCCCAAATGAGCCAGTCCGTATGCTTCTGGAAGATCTTTTGTACTATACCTGCCAAGGTATGGGCAAAACAGACGATCTGACCAAAACAGCCCATGAACCAATCACAGGGTGACAGCTCACCGACAACAGTACGAGGAGGAGCACCCTCTAGTACTGTTTGTCACTATTAGCCGCTGCCTACTCACCAACCCTTACTATGGGACGTGCGCAGCCTACAGTTGGTGGAACAGTGCATAGCCGGCAGTAAAGGAACAGTATACAGCCGACCTTGTCACTATCGGCCGCAGCCTATCCACCAACCAGCATGGCTTGTGCGTAGCCCACTGTTGGTAGAACAGGAATACTATTCAGCCGGCTGTACCTTCTAGGAAACCTACCTTCGGCTATAAATACTCCAACACCTTGGAATGGTAAGATGATCTGATATCTCATTATCTTATCTTCTCTAGCAATCTCTTAATATACACTTATATTCAGAGCAATCTAGTCTGATTCTCACGCCGGAGGGTGGTCACAAGGAGGAACCCCCCCTTCTCAGTGACGAGCTTACGGTGTCTGTTTTGCAGGTCACCTGAAGAACAACCTTCTTTGCTGGACCTCATCCTCGTGGGAAACATTACTTAACCCCCAGATTATCCGTAATCTGCCCAGGGTCACTTAGTGTTTCTTCATTGGCGCCATCCGTGCATAAATGCTAGAACTAATTCTTAGTTTTTTCAAAATTTCTGAAGAAATGGTTAACGTTACTCCGGTCCCAAAGCCAGTAAGTGACCAAGAAACCCGGTAACCACAACCCCAACAACTGGGGGGAACACCGGCGGTTATACAAATTTTACGAACACTACCCCGGTTACCCAAGCCGGGACAAGTGCGGTAAACAATATTTCACTGGGGTTCACTGATACCCAGTTGGAGAAACGGACGAGGGTCCCTCGCCAAACACTCGATCAAGTTAAGGCGTGGGGCAGAAGCACGTCAGAAAGAGTTCCAAGCTGAGTTGGATGAACGCTTGCGTTCACTTCAAGAGGCTGACGAATTCGGCAGTACTCGCCAACATCTCAACATGAACAGTGAGTGCGAGTACTCGGACGACGAGCGGGAAGAATCCGATACCGACGCAAACCCTCGCCATAAGGCAAAAAGAAAGCGTAAGGAAACGGACTTCCAACCGACAAGGAATTTTGGAGAAACCTTTAAACCAACGAACGCGGGGAGAAACCCACGTGACTTCTCCAAAACCTTTAGACCAACTGCTGCAAATGCAGGAAAGTCCAAGTTTGCAAGGGACATTGCGGAAGCAATCGCCCCGAGAAGTGCCAAACAAATGTCCAACATCGGCACTTATGATGGTCTATCCGACCCAGACGACCACTTGAACAAATTCATTGCGGGGGCAACCGTCAGTAACTGGACGGAACCCACGTGGTGTTATATGTTCCAGATGACTCTGGTTGGAGCGGCCAGGGCATGGTTCGATCGTTTACCGGTCCACCACATCTATGATTGGGCGGACTTTCAGAACAAGTTCAGCCAACACTTCAGCCAACAGAGGAAATATACTGAAGAACAGTGGACGATCCTCAACTGCGTTAGAGAGGAGGATGAATCTTTACTAGACTTCATTACTCGCTTCAACTCCAAAAAGCTGAGTCCGGGCAACATAAGTGAAGATCTTGTTCGCGCCGCTTTCATCCAGGGCGCCGAATACCCAGAGCTTATCCGCACATTGACGGGTAAGGACGGCATGCCATCGACATGGGATGCCATCATGACGGCGGCCAAGCGCTTTGCCGAGACGGAGAAGCAACTGGGAAGGGATCTTCCCCAGAGTACACACCTCTACACGCAAAGGACTAGAGAAAACAATGTTCGGATCGCCCGGCAGAACAAAAAGAGGAAGCTAGGTATTTGGCAGTCAAGGGTAAACTTTGACACCTCATCCAGCTCTCACCCTCTTGTTGGCGGAAGAGATAACACACACCCTTCAAGCCGAAAACACCGGTGGACGCCACTCACCAAAAGCGTCACGGAGATATTTGCCACCGAAAAACTACCATGGCCAAAAGCTCCAATGATCCGGGCAGCGACCTAATGCGGATCAAAACAAATCCTGTGACTTCCACGGGACAAAAGGTCATAGTACGGAGGAGTGTACATCCTTGAAGGACATTGTTGAAACATTCGTCAAGGATGGAAGACTTGCACACCTTGTGGCATCAATCAAGAATGGAGGAAGGAATGATAACCGGTACAGAGGCAACGGACGAAAGCCCGTTGACATCAGCATCAACATGGTTCATGGCAAGATCAGAGGAAGAAAAAGGCGAGCGACAGAACCATGCGCGTGGAAGGAAGCTGAGGTGCGCTTCCCGCGAGAGCCAGGAGGACCCAGCAAAGAAGGCCCTATCGTCATCAAAAGCCAGCTGGGGCACTACATCACTTCTCGCACTCTTGATGACAACGGCGCCTCGTCAACGGTGATGTACAGGCAGTTCTTCGACAAGCTAGATGACGAAGACAAGGAACGCCTGGAAACGATCTACGCCTCGATGGAAGGGTTCGACGGCAGCACAAACACCCCCCTGGGTATCCTATCTTTCCCCGTCACTCTTACGGACGGGAATCACTCACGCACAGAAGACGTGGATTATGTCGTGATGAGGAAGCCACACCACACATACGACATTCTCTTCGGAAGAGACGGGATGGCAAGATTCAACGCCGTGGTATCTTCAGTCCACGGCATGATGGGATGGCCAACAGCTGAGGGTGTAGCGATGATCACCGGCATTCCCCAGGTATGCATCGCATCTGTCTCATCTAAACCCAAACCAAAGATGGCTAAACCAACCATCACCGAACCGGAAAGATGGGCCTTCAACGGCAAATACCCTGACCAGGCCGTTTCCATTGGCCCAACAGTTGTTGATCCCACACGCACCTTACTCAAACGCTTATTACAGAAAAACGCTGACATCTTCGCGTGGACACCAGCTGACATGACTGGTGTATCCCGAAGTAAGGCAGAGCATAAGCTCAAGTGCGATCCGGCTGTTACGCCAGTCGTACAAAAGCGCAGAGTAATGGGGCCAGAACAAACTAACGCGTGTAGAACCCAAGTCAAGGAACTCCTTGACGCAGGCATCGTACGCGTTAGCAGATATCAAACATGGGTTGCAAATCCCGTTATGGTACCGAAGAATAACAAACAATGGCGCATGTGCATAGATTTCAAGGACTTAAACAAAGCATGCCCCAAAGATTGTTATCCGTTATCCGAAATTGATCTTAAGGTGGATTCGTTAGCACCGTTTCGCCTTAAATGCTTCCTAGATGCGTATAAGGGGTACCATCAAATCCACATGGCCGTTGATGATCAGGACAAAACCGCTTTTCGGACGCCCGATGGCACATTTTGTTACCAAATGATGCCATTTGGACTTAAGAATGCCGGGTCCACATACCAACGCCTGATGGACAACCAGTTTCATGCCCAAATTGGGAGGAACTTGGAAGTCTACATGGATGACTTGGTCATCAAAAGCCCTGACGCAGAAGCGATGTTGAAAGACATCGAAGAAACTTTCAACACGCTTAGGAAGATAAACATGAAACTCAACCCGAGCAAGTGTGCCTTTGGAATGGAAGAAGGGAAGTTCTTGGGGGTCATCGTCACTAAAGATGGCTTCAGAGCGAACCCTGAAAAGGTCGAAGCCATTATCAAAATGGAATCACCTACTACCATCAAACAGGCTCAGACACTGAATGGACGACTAGTGGCACTTAATCGCTTTTTGGCAAACCACACGGATAAGTCGTTTCCTTTCGTGTCAACGTTGAGAAACTGTTTAAAGAAAACGCACTTCCGCTGGACACCAGAAGCGGAAGCAGCTTTTCAGGAGATTCGGTCACGCTTGATCGAACTCCCAACGCTCACGGCACCAAAAGCGGGAGAGGAGTTAATCCTATACCTTTCCGCAACAGATAGAGCAACCGGGGCGGTCCTGCTAGTTGAACGGAAAAGCATCCAGATGCCAATCTATTATGTCAGCCGTATCCTAACAGACGTAGAAACCCGGTACTCTACCCTCGAAAAATTAGTCTTAGCACTTATACACGCTTCACGCAGGTTAAGACGATATTTCCAGGGTCACCCAATCACCATTCTCTCCAACTTCAAACTTGCAAACGTTCTACGCAAACCCGATTTATCGGGACGTCTAGCCAAATGGGCAATTGAGTTGGGGGAATACGCGATAAAGTATAAGCCAAGACCAGCCATAAAAGGCCAGGTTTTGGCCGACTTTATTGCGGAAGTGCCTGCATCGCGGGAAAAAGAGTGCCAGGAAGAGGCTCAACCCTCTCCAGCACAGGACATCAATGATGTCTGGCGACTCTACACTGATGGAGCAGCCAGTAACGAGGGTTCAGGCGCAGGGCTGAAACTAACCAACCCAGCAGGCCAAGAATACACTTACGCTATTCGACTGGATTTTCCAAGTACGAATAACGAAGCCGAGTATGAAGCATTCTTGGCCGGGCTGAGAATTGCGCGTAAGATGGGAGTGAAACACTTGAAAGCCCACGTGGATTCCATGTTAGTAGCCAATCAAATCAACGGGACGTACACGGCCGTGAACGACACAATGGCCCTGTACCTCGCACAAGCAAAAACCCTTATGCGCGATTTTAACGATTGCAAAATCATACACGTCAAGCGTAGTGAAAACAAACCGGCACAAGGAAAGGACATCATTAGCCTTCACCCACTTGGGAAAGGACATCCGCATTGAACTCCTCGAGGCACCTTCGGTCCCGCACAAGGAAATTTGTGTCATCCAAACCGGCACAGAAACGTGGATGACACCAATAATAAAATACCTTGCGGCAGGTACACTACCAGAGTAAAAAACACAGGCAAGAAAACTACGCTGTAAAGCACTGAATTATCAACTCATCGATGACATCCTTTACAGACGTAACTTTCTTGGCCCACTCTTAAGATGTGTGGACAACCAAGATGCTGACTACCTCCTAAGGGAAGTACACGAAGGCATCTGTGGAGTACACGCAGGTCCACGCGCTGTTGTAGCTAAGCTAAACAACGCGGGATACTTTTGGCCGGGGATGCATACGGATGCGCTGGCATACATCAGAAAATGCAGGTCTTGTCAGCTCTACGCACCCAACACGCATCGCCCGAAGAATGAACTTGTTCCAGTCACCTCTTCATGGCCATTTCAGAAGTGGGCCATCGATGTGACAGGCCCATTTCCTACAGCAGCAGGAAGTGTTCAGTTCCTAGTGGTAGCCATCGACTACTTCACCAAGTGGATAGAAGCAAAACCCTTAGCCCAAACAACCGCGAAACATATCAAAAAATTTATTTGGGAATTTATTATTTGTCGTTTTGGACTTCCACAGAATTTGGTGAGCGATAACGGCACCAACTTTGCTGACAAAAAGCTACAAAAGTGGCTGGAAGAACTTCAAATCACCCACACTTTTACCTCAGTGGCGCACCCGCAGGGTAATGGTGAGGTAGAAAGAGCAAATAAGAGCATCGTCGAAGGCATAAAGAAAAGACTCTTGGAACACAGATCCGGCTGGGTGGACGAGCTTCCGCACGTCCTTTGGGCAAACAGAACGATGAAAAAGGCCAGTACGGGAGAAACCCCGTTCAGTCTCACTTATGGCACTGAAGCCATGGTCCCGGTCGAAATTGGTTTACCCTCACCAAGGGTCTTAATTCAGCCAAAAGACAATGATGCGGAAAGACGTTAGACCTTATGCTAACCGAGGAACGCAGAGACTTAGCCGCAGTGCGTGAAGAGAACTACAAGCGACAAATGCAAAAGTACTACAACACGCGGGTAAAACTCTGCAACTTCAATGTAGGAGACTACATACTGCGTAACAACGAGGCTTCGAACCAACAACGCCCAGGAAAACTGGCCCCGGTCTGGGAAGGGCCATACATTATCAAATAAGTTCTGGGAAAGGGCGCGTACCGGCTCGAAAGGCTCGATGGCACTCCCATCCCAAGAACATGGAATGGAGCTCAATTACGCAAATGTTACATGTAGATCAATTCCAAACTTGTAAAGAAAAGGCCTAGAGCCACTTCTAATGAAAATGATTCTCCTTTCACAATGTGTTGATAGCCTTACCTTTATACTTATGAACTTCCCACACTGATGTGCCGGTATTCACCGCATAAATATGGGAAGAAGTAAGTCGTTACGTGTGGAAGGCGGCAAAACCCGCATAAACACAAAACGTAAAAATTTCAAAAGTTTTAAATTAAACCTCCACGCAGGTCAGATGTAGGCAAAGTTTAGCCATCCTACTAAGTGCAAGTGACGGTCTTACCCGCACAATCACGAACAAGGAGGCAAAACTTCAACCTATTATCTACCACGTTCAAAGGTTAACTTATTCTAAACACTTAGAAAATTTCAAAGGGAAAGATGAGGAAAACTTCCACGCAGGTCAGATATAAGTATAGATAAGCCATCCTACTAAGTGTAAGTGACGGTTATACCCGCACAGTCATGAAAGAGGAAGGGAAACAAACTTATAATTTGCCACGTTAAAAAGTTAACTTATCTAAGTACTAAAGAAATTGCTAAGTTAAATCAAAACATGCGTAAAATAAACAAGGCAAGGAATAACACAATCTTTATTCCATCAAAATTCAAATATTACAAAGATTGCTGGGTGCATACCCGCATACAAAAGGCTATACAAAAACAAAAATCTACGCTAATGGTGGAAAGGGATCTTCAGGATCAAGCTTCAGGACCACTTCCACTTGGACCCGCACCATCAGTAGAGCGTGGCGGTTCAAGGAAAGCTTTAAGGATAGCTAGCCCATCATCAGCAGCAGCAACTTCGTTCACCTTCTCCACCACCGGATGCGAGAAGGCGGCATACTGGTTCACTGCTTGGTCATAAACAGCTTCAGTATCCACATCGTACATAGGGAAGTTGGAAGGCGGGACGCCTTTCTCAATGAACCCTAGACCAAGCAGGAAGCCGGCCTTTTCCCCATCCTCATGAGAAGCGTTGAGGGCTGCGCTCATGGCATCATCGTATGATGTGTCCGTGAAGACTCGATGCACAACCTACAAGAAAAAATACAAGTGTTAAAATCTCTTCCATGTGCAAAGAAAAGAGTAAAGATATGAAATTACGCATACCTGAGACAACGCTTCTCGAAGAAGCCATTCCTTGGTAACCAGAGCTTCCTGGAGGGCAGCTTGAGCTTAGTTACGGGCGCGTTCGGCTTCACTTTTGTTGAGGTTGGCAAGCAACACTTCTTTAGCCGCAACCTCTTCAACGCCCTTTAGCTTCCGCTCAGTCTGGTCAAGCACCCCCCTCTGGTCCAGGATCTCTTGGAGCCTATTCGCGTCTTCCATCGCCAAGGCATCATGAGCTTGTTGGAGCGCCTCTAGTTTGGCTTTAAGTTCCTCATTCTCGAGGCGTAGAGGCTCAGCAACAGCTTCAGCCTTGGTGGCCCTTTCAGTTGCGTTCCGAGAAGTTTCCTTAGCCAGCCGAAGCTGTTCGTTAACAGCTTGGGCAGCCTTGGAACGGGCCTCGAGACGGGCCTGAACTTCAACTTCAAGGGCCTTGAACGCCTTCTCCTTCTCCGCAGCAGCGGCGGAGAGCCTCCTATTCTCCTCCCGGACAGCCCGCGCCTGAGCTACTTCTTGGATACGAGCTGCTTTTAACTTGTCGTTTTCACGACAAAGCAGCTCGACGCGCGGCTGCATTCGGGCCAGGAGAACCCGAAGCTCATTGGTTAGCCTACCCTCCTGGTAGCTAGCCATGGCTTCCCCCAACGCACCACTGGGAGCTGCGTGACGAGCCCACTCCACGCACTCCACAGGTGTGCGAAGGGTTGTTCCTCGACGGATGTTCCATCGTGGAACATACACTTCATTGGAATCCGACACTGCAAAAACCAAAAAGCAGTTAGGAAAAGATGATATAAAAAAAAAAGAGGCCAAAAGAACCCTACGCACCTGTAGGGTCAACAACAGGCCGATAGCCGCCAAACCCATCACCTGAACCCAAGGGAAATCCGTCCAAGAGGTCAGGTAGATGGGAAGGAGGCAGAGGTTGGCGAGAAGCCCCATGCATACCTGAGGGATCGGCCGTCGTTGCCGATGACGGAGGAGGCATGGTGAAGGCCGCCGCGGTAGTAGAAACCAACGGAGGTGAACTCACCGTAGGTGAACTCACAACCGTGGTCGCCGCTGCGGAGTCCGCAGAAAATGTAACCGCCGGCTCAGTGAAAGATGCGGTAAATATGGCACTGACAGCCGGCGGTGATGTCATCACAGTTGGAACAGTTGGCTCAACTGGGTGAGCAACTGAACCAACTGAAACAGGCGCAGCCGCCTGAGTCGTCGCCTCAGGTAGGCTGACCAAGCCTACCGTTATGGGTCCGGAGGTACTCCTCCCCGCTCCACCCTGGAATGCGGTAGCATCCACGCCTGCACAAGGAAGATAAGTAGTAATGATGGAAAGCTATGAAGTTAAAAATAAAGGAAGTTTGTACTTACGGGTTTTCTTGAGCCTAAAAGTGCGGACAGGCGGGAACGAACCCGATGGAGCCGGCCTCTTTGCGCCGCTCACCGTCGTCATCCTGGGCTCTCCGGAGGTGACAGTCGTCGCAGCCTCCGGAGCAGTGGTCTTATCACCACCAGGGTTCCCCGCCACCTCCTCGCTCTCGGTCTCTGAATCAGACCGAGGCACCGGATCGGCAGTGGAGGCTACCTTCGCCTTCCCCTTCCCGCCGGCAGCCTTCTTCTTCCGCACCAACGGAGGACCATCTGCGGATTCCTCATCAGAACACAAGATTAGAGGAATTCCAGCAGAGGTTTCAGCATTGAGGGGTCGAGGGTTGAATAACGTCTTACCTGGCCGCCTGGCGCTCAGGATCTCGTGGCCTGGCGGGTAGACCTCCACGAACCGATCCGCCGTCTGTTCAAGGATGGGCAACTCGTTCTCATCTAGAGCACGAGTACCCATCCGAGCGGGACTATCAGCCTCCCGCGGATACAGGAGCGACTGCAAGTCGTTCCCCTCTGAAATAAAAGAAAAACAGTTAGAAGACAAACCTATATAAACAAAGAAGACAGAGCATACCGTAAGGGACAGAGTTCAAACCGTATTCAAGGACGATCGGGATCTTTTGCGCCTCCGCATCCTTCCACACCCGGCTCATCCCGAGCATCACCATCCCGGACTCCGCAAAGCGGTAAACCGGAGATTGGACTCGGGATATCTTTGAGAACCATTCCGCCTCCTGGTAGTTGGAGGCGTGAAGGCTGGGGAGTGCTTGCCCATTCTTGAACTTCATGGCAAGGGGGATGGCGCGAGCGGAGATATAAAAGAACTCCCGCTTCCATGAACGAAGACTGCGCTCGGTTGCGCAAATCTTCAAACCCTTGATCCGGGTTATCAGAGTATACCACCCCTGGATGCACCTCCAAGAGTAGAAGGTCATCAGGCGGTCGACGAAGGGCTCAACGCCCAGAATCCGGCACACCCACTCGAAGTGGCGAATCTTTGCGATCGCCATCGGGTGTACCTCGGTCAGGTGTACACCGTGCCTCTCCAGAACACGGTACACAAACTTCGTCAAAGGGAACCTAAGATTCCCATAGACAAAGAATGCGGCATATACCCCGATCTTGCCTCTGGGGGCATCATACACCGTCTGATGAGGTTCAGGAAACTCAGGCTCGAGAGACTCGAGCATGAACTTCCTGACGATGTACTGATATAGATCGACAGGCAGGGCACACTGGCACTCGCCAGCAGTACTCTTGTCATCCTTGTCGGACGTGGATGACGGGTTCTCGGCGTACACCCCAGCCTCCTGGGCTGTAGCCTCAAGATCGTGAACAGAAGACATCTTGCAGGTATGAAAAAGAGAACGATTTCAAGAGAATGCTCGACTGAAAATGTGAGTATTCGCCGGAAATCGTTTTGAAGATAAAGAGAAAAGTGAAAGTGTGGATTACAAAGGACCCTCTCCCCCTTTATATACTAATCGCAATTAATGCGATGAATTTAATGCGGAAGAGAGAGAAATCGCAGGTGCAATGAAACTATGACACGTGGCAAAAAGCAAGCTGGCAACAGCTGTTGAAAGGACGCGTGCCAGTAATTTCGCGGCCACGCGCCCGAAAATTCGCGCCCACGCGCCTGAAAAAGCGCCTGGAATGACCATATACTGTCACGTCGCCATAACTTCCTGCACGTCCTGACACTGTCAGAAGAAACCGTCGGACGACGTTTCAATAGTTTGGACTGTTCTTATCCTTTCACCAACTTTTCGAATTTCAAAATTTCAAAAAGATTCAAAAGCGGGAAAATACCCCTTACCTTGGCAACCAAGTAACTATAAGACAGGTGCGAGTAAAGTGTTAAGGCAAAACCCTTCACATACTTAGCACCCGCAGGGAATTGACGCCAGGAATACCTTGGAAGTAAAGTAACCGTAAGACGAGTGCGGGTACAGTGTCAAGGCAAAACCCTTCACATACTTAGCGCTCCGCATGGAATTCAAACCAAGAAGGATCTTCTGGGCCATGCTTGCGGAAACGGGAATAACATCCCCGCATGGCGGGAACGTTGAGAACTATATTGTTTGAAACTCCAAGATGGAATTGGTGGTTTTAACATAATTGATCACTATGTTGAAAACTACCAAAACCCCATGGAGAATCCACACAAGTGGGACTCAACGCTCCTGACTTGCGAGGAGGCTACAGACCTACCCGCTTCATACCCAAAGATCAAGCAGAAAAGTCGGGAATTTCTGCGTGACATTAGGAAAACCGCGGGAAGAATCCCCACGGAAAACCTTAAAACTAAAAACCCTTTTCAAAACCCCTTGCTAGTCCAAAAGTTCACCTCACTTATTAATAATTCATGAGAAGAACATTGGACTGGGGGGACTTGAAGAGGTAGGTCCCAGCAGAGCCCAGTTTGACCCGCAAGACTCACCTTGAAGAGGGACGTCTGCGCAACGACCAACTGCTTCCGCAGGACCCACCATGCTCAGAGAAGACCTTACGCGCAGTACGCCAGCTGTACCCGCAGGGAAAGCCTCCCAATGGTGAAGTACCCCGCTTGTTCCCGCAGTTGCGGATACAAGCCATCAGGGAAGGCTACCCGCACTGATAGCAAGGCTACACGCACAAGGCACTAACTTGCTACTTCAGTAGTCACCTGAAGGAATGAGCAAGGCGGGAATACTCCCGCCCAAATGAGCCAGTCCGTATGCTTCTGGAAGATCTTTTGTACTATACCTGCCAAGGTATGGGCAAAACAGACGATCTGACCAAAACAGCCCATGAACCAATCACAGGGTGACAGCTCACCGACAACAGTACGAGGAGGAGCACCCTCTAGTACTGTTTGTCACTATTAGCCGCTGCCTACTCACCAACCCTTACTATGGGACGTGCGCAGCCTACAGTTGGTGGAACAGTGCATAGCCGGCAGTAAAGGAACAGTATACAGCCGACTTTGTCACTATCGGCCGCAGCCTATCCACCAACCAGCATGGCTTGTGCGTAGCCCACTGTTGGTAGAACAGGAATACTATTCAGCCGGCTGTACCTTCTAGGAAACCTACCTTCGGCTATAAATACTCCAACACCTTGGAATGGTAAGATGATCTGATATCTCATTATCTTATCTTCTCTAGCAATCTCTTAATATACACTTATATTCAGAGCAATCTAGTCTGATTCTCACGCCGGAGGGTGGTCACAAGGAGGAACCCCCCCTTCTCAGTGACGAGCTTACGGTGTCTGTTTTGCAGGTCACCTGAAGAACAACCTTCTTTGCTGGACCTCATCCTCGTGGGAAACATTACTTAACCCCCAGATTATCCGTAATCTGCCCAGGGTCACTTAGTGTTTCTTCAGTGGGTGTTAATTATTAATATTAAATATGATTAATTTGGTAACTAAAAGGTGTGTATGGAAAAGTGAATTGGATTTGGTTTAGGGATTTGAATAGCCTAAAAAGGAGTAGCATCTTCATAATCATGTAGCCTTTTTTGGCGTTGACTTTTTTATTCAGTTTCAGTCACCTGGTCCATGGTTAAAAGCTTATCGGCTCGTTAAAAGCTCGAATTAAGTTGAACTTAAACGAGCTAGAGCCCGTATTTGGTTGGCGTACTCCAGCCGGCTCGCGAGCTTAAACGGCCTAATTATTTATAATATTTTTAATTAATATTATATATATATATATAATAATAATAATTTTTATTATTATGTATAGAATTATGATAAAAATAATTAAATGTTATAAATTATGTAATACATCAAAATTATAAATAAAATGTATATAAAAAAATAAGTATAAATATTAGTAAAATAATTCATAAATAATAAACAAGTCGAGCCCGAGCTTTCAAAACTACTCACCAGCCGGGCTCGAGCCTTAGAAATAGAGCTCGAAATGAGCCGAGCTCGGTATCAAAAAACTACTCACGAGCCAAATTAAAGCTTGAAAAACTGCTCACAAGCCGAGCTCGAGTCTAGACGAGTTTGGGCCCAAGTCTTGCTTTTAAGTCAGTTTATTTGCTTTATTATTTACTTTTTCTTCATAGGGAAACTTTAATTTCATAACAGTTTCTTTTTAAAATTTTGGTAAAAATAGTGATGAATTTATTGTTTTTCAACTATCTATCTAATATTCTAACACACTTTTAAAATGTTTTTTTTTATTCAGGCACCCGAATTCTTGGAAAATCTTGAGACGAAGAAAATTGTTTTGATACACGGAGAAGGATTTGGGGCGTGGTGTTGGTACAAAACTATTGCCTTGTTAGAGGAGTCGGGATTGATTCCAACTGCTTTAGATCTAACTGGATCCGGGATCGATTTGAAAGACACGAATAATGTCAGGACAGTTGAGGAATATTCAAAACCGCTAATTGATTATTTGCAAAATTTACCAGAAGACGATAAGGTATATAAGTTTCGTTTATTTAATAAACAAACGAACATGAATGTTCGTTTACATTCATTTATGTTTGTCTGTTTATGTTCATTTGTAGACGTTAGTTTGTGTTTGTTTTTTTATATATTCATACAGTTTATTAGGCCCAACAGACTGATGTTCACGTTTACTTTTCATTGGTGTTAACCGTTCTTTAGATTATTAACAAACGAACATTCTCATGTGCTTAACCAACAAGCACGAACAAGAAAACCGTGTTCATTTAATTGTCCGTGTTCAATCGTTTGTTCAGTTAAAGTTAAATGAACGAACACAAACAAGAAAACCTCGTTCGTTTATTTGTTTTTATGATAAAAACAATAGCTCTGCTATTTGTCGATACCAGGCCCTACTAATAACGTTGCTATATGTGTGATATATACTGTGCATGCTTGTTTGTTATGTGTTTTTAAGTGATGTAATTTTGTATTATTTGCTAAATTTCTTTAGGTAATATTAGTAGGACATAGTAGTGGTGGCGCTTGTGTTTCATACGCGTTGGAACATTTTCAACAAAAGATTTCAAAGGCGGTTTTTTTATGTGGTACGATGGTATCTGATGGACAAAAACCCTTCGATGTGTTTGCTGAACAGGTATGTGGTTTATCAACGTAATTCATATTGCGTGCTATTTCTTTAATGAAGTTTAAGTGATATTGAATTATATTGTATTGGAAATAAAGAGTTGGTTAATACGATTCACATTTTGTAAATGATGCAGCCTTTGACTTTAAAGGTCAAGCATACTGCTAGTTAGTTTGACCTCAAAAGTCAAAATCAACGTATTTTTGTTTAATTATTCTTACAATATGTATTATTCCCAGCTGGGATCTGCAGAACAATTTATGAAGGAATCAAATTTTCTAATACATGGAAACGGAAAAGATAATCCCGCAACTGGATTTATGTTTGAAAAACAACAAATGCGCGGTTTATATTTCAATCAATCTCCCGGAAAGGTAATTTATACTTAATATTACAATATCTATAATATATTTGGGAAACAATTTAGAAGGTTGTAGGCCGTAAACAAACCGAATGTTCAATGAACAGTCCTTGAACTGTTCGGCAAGAAGTTTGTCTGTGTTCGTTTATTTAACAAACAAGCGAACATGAACACATGTCTCCTTTGTTTCATTTATGTTCTTTCATTTTAAATCCATTTATGTGCGTTCGTTTACGTTTATTTAAGTTCGTCGTTTACGTTTATTAAATTTTTTTGGCCATATATAAGTTAATCTAGATTTACAACCTTCAGGCCTAACACATTGTTTCTAAGTTTTTAACCAGTTTTGGCTCAGTTATATTCGTGCATCTATTTTCAGTTATGTTCCTGAACCATTCGTTTATACCGTTAACGAACTAACACAAATGACAAACCTGTTCATTTTCTAACGAGCGCGAACAAGAAAACCACGTTCGTTTAATTGTTCGTGCTCGATCATTTGTTCGGTTAAAACTCGAACCGTTGAACGAACACAAACATTTTCATTTTCTTAACGAACAAACATGAATAAGAAAACTCTGTTTGTTTTGTTCATATTCGATCATTTGTTTGGTTAACGTTAAACGAACGAACATGCTCATTTTCTTAATGAACACACACGAGCAGGGAAACCCGGTTCCTTTAACTGTTTGTGTTCGATCGTTTATTCAGTTAGAGTCAAACAAACCAACACGAACTTGCTTCGTTCGTGTTTGCTCAGCTCATTTACAAGTCCAGAAGGTTGTACGCATAAACAGTGTGCCTTGGAAAACTTTAAACCCGTTTGACCGCTGGTGATAAACATAATAAAAATGTTGACCTTTTCATTTCATATACGGTTGACTTTATTGCAGGATATTGCTCTAGCTATGGTTTCCATGTGGCCCATTCCGCTTGGTCCCATTATGCAAAGCCTCTCATTATCGAAAGAAAAATATGGAAATGGCCGACGATTCTACATCCAAACACTAGAAGATCACGCACTTTCACCCGACATTCAAGAAAAACTTGTGAGAGAGAATCCACCTGAAGGCGTTTTCAAGATCAAAGGCAGCGATCATTGCCCCTTTTTCTCAAAACCGCAATCTTTACACAAAATATTACTCGAAATCGCTCAAATCGCTTAGCAAAACGGACATGTTAATGAATCGATGAATACGTGTATGTAAGGGTTATAGAAGTTGAGATGTTTTGTTTTTATTTATGTTTTCTATTTATTTTATTATGAAATGCTTTTTAGAAGTTGTAAAAGCTGTTAATTTGTTCATAGCTGCCGGTTACAAAGCACATTGATTGATATAGCATCACTTTTGTGTGCCATGTGTTTTGAGATTATAATTATTTTAGGATATAAATATTAAATTAAAGTATGAAAATACGATAACAGAAATTATTTGCTGTATCAAACTAATAAACGAGCATCTTGCCATGTTCTGTTGGTTTGTATTTTAATGTTATTTTTATGTTTAAATATGATTTCTATTTGTTGTTTCTAAAATAAAGTAATCTTATTTTCCAATGATTACTGTTTTTTGAAACAATTTCTACATTGAAAAGCCATTTGGTTTAGTAATCCAATAATTGAGGAATTGAATATTTGAATTAGAACACAAACCACGAGTTGAGTTGATGGGTCACCAAACTTTTGAATTAAGGCAACTTATAAGATGGGTTATGTTCCAACTTAGGAAGACAAGGCGGCTGAGGGGTTGAAAAGTGCGACAATGAAATGAAGAATTCATAAACTGATAATGTATATACAAATAAATAAGTGGCTTACGTGTTCAAAAGGTCAAAAGCCTATTAAATGGTGATTGATGGAGTGGACGTCTAAAAGTCAAAAGAGGAGAATTGTATATCCTCGTCATGCCTGGATTTGGTATCATAAGGGGAAGAGGGGTCACGTTAAGTTCATTTCTGGGTACCAAATCGTGAGAAACCGATAAAATTGAGGAGAATATAGCATTGTTTAAGCGGGAAAAAAATTTAGGGTAGTTGAGTGTGCGGACCATTGTTTAATAGATTTTAGGGTAGTGTATGGCGTGACATTATGAGATTGGGGGATATTGAGGTAGTTTAGTAGAGCATTCCTCTTGCCATAAGACCGTGTAGTGGATAATTGTCATTCAAATCATTACCCCATTATTATTTTATTATTATTGTTTTCTTATTGTAAAAAAAGTAAATAAAATAAAATAACCACCTATCGTATTCCCCATCGTTCTTCTCTTCCAGCGCTTTGTGGGAAGCCCCCCCCCCCATCTCAAAACAACCCATAGCGCCCAATGGGGTAGTGTTCTCAGCGCTATGGGGGCGCTTTGGGCATGGTCTAAGCCATGTTGTTTCTACCTTTTGAGAAAACAGGGTATCGGTTTATGCCATGATCAGTATAGGTGTTCATAAATCTCTTGTTTGGGCTCATCATACATTTATTGTGGACTTAGACGTTGATACTTAGTGCCTAATTTGCTGGAGCTAGCATGATCATAGAACTCCTCACTGGAATCCAAATCTTTATTTGATAGCTACAGTATGTGTGTAAATTAGAGATTTTATACATACCCTTTAAAAAGGGATTTTTAAATGTTACATATGTCCAAATAAAGTTCTGGAAAGACTTATTTCCAAAAAAAAAAGGTGTACAAGACAAATTTTGTACCGTTGATCACACTAATTCAGGGGTTAAGTGGTGACAATATAGTATTTAATAGTTACATAAAAGCCGGTGTAGATGATTTTAAAGCCCGACAATATTTTAACCTATCTCGTAATTAACACCCTTTAACCCATGAAAGAAATGATGTCCTACTTGTTAACATTTGCCAAATCAGCTTTAACGCCCTGAACGTTAATGAAGAAACACTAAGCGACCCGGTACAGATTATAGATAATCTGGGGGTTAAGTAATGTTTCCCACGAATGAGGTCTAGCTGAGAAGGCTGTTCTTCAGGAGACCTGCAAAACAAACACCGTAAGCTCGTCACTGAGAAGGGGGGGGGGGGGTTCCTCCTTGTGACCACCCTCCGGCGTGAGAATCAGACTAGGTTGCTCTGAATATAAGTGTATATTAAGAGATTGCTAGATAACTGGATAGCAGATGATCTTACCATTCCAAGATGTTGGAGTATTTATAGCCGAAGGTAGGTTTTCTAGAAGGTACAGCCGGCTGAATAGTATTCCTGTTCAACCAACAGTGGATTACGCACAGGCCATACTGGTTGGTGGGTAGGTTACGGCCAACAGTAACAAAGTCGGCTGCACTATTCCACCAACTGTAGACTATGCACGTCCCACTTACTGTGGATTGTACGCAGGCCATGCTGGTTGGTGAATAGGTTACGGCCAACAGTAACACTATTCCACCAACTGTAGGCTGCGCATGCTCCACAGTAAGGGTTGGTGAGTAGGCAGCGGCTAATAGTGGAACAGTACTAGAGGGTGCTCCTCCTCGCACTGTTGTCGGTGAGCTGTCACCCTGTGATTGGCTCATGGGCTGTTCTGGTCAGATCGTCTGTCCTATCCATACCTTGGTAGGTATGGTACAAAAGATCTTTCAGAATCAGACTGGCTCATTTGGGCGGGATTGTTCCCGCCTTGCTCATTCCTTCACGTGACTGCTGAAGTAGCTAGTGTCTTGTGCGTGTAGCCCTGCTGTCTGCGGGTAGCCTTCCCTGATGGCTTGTATCCGCAACTGCGGGAACAGGCGGGGTACTTCACCATTGGGAGGCTTTCCCTGCGTGTACAGCTTGCGTACTGCGCGTAAGATTCTATGAGCATGGTGGGTCCTGCGGGAGCAGATGGCCTTTGCGCAGACGTCCCTGTTCAAGGTGAGTCTTGCGGGACCAACTGGTCTCTGCTGGGACCTACCTCTTCAAGTCCCCCCAGTCCAATGTTCTTCTCACGAATGTTTAATAAAGTGAGGTGAACTTTTGGACTTTAGGCAAGGGGTTTTGAAAAGGGTTTAGTTTTAAGGTTCTCCGTGGGGATTCTTCCCGCGGGTTTCCTAATGTCACTTGCAAAAATTCCCGATTTTTTTTTTTTTTGCTTGATCTTTGGGTATGATGCGGGTAGGTATGTAACCTTCTCGCAAGTCAGGAGCGTTGAGTCTCACTTGTGTGGATTCTCCTTGAGGTTTTAGTGGTTTTGAACATAGTGATCAATTATGTTTAAACCACCAATTCCATCCTGGAGCCTCAAACAATGTAGTTCTCGACGTTCCCGCTATGCGGGGATGTTATTTCCGTTTCCGCAAGCATTGCCCAGAAGATCCTTCTTAGTTTCAATTCCCTGCGGAGCGCTAGGTACGTGAAGGGTTTTGCCTGAACACTGTACCCGCGCTCGTCTTACGGTTACTTTACTTTCAAGGTGCCCCTGGCATCAATTCCCTGCGGGTGCTAGGTATGTGAAGGGTTTTGCCTTAACACTGCACCCGCACCCGTCTTATAGTTACTTTGTTGCCGGGGTATTCTTGGCTTCAATTCCCTGCGGATGCAAGGTATGTGAAGGGTTTTGCCTTAACACTGTACCCGCGTCCGTCTTATGGTTACTTGGTTGCCAAGGTAAGGGGTGTTTTCCCGCTTACTTTTGAATCTTTTTGAATTTTGAAATTCAAAAGGTTGGTAAGGATAAGAACAATCCAAACATCTGAAACGTCGTGCGACAGTTTCTTCTGACTGTGTCAGGACGTGCAGGAAGTTATGGTGACGTGACAGAACATGGTCATTCCAGTCGCTTTTTCAGGCGCGTGGGCGTGTTTTTTCGGGCGCGTGGCCGCGAAGTTACTGGCACGTCCTTTCAACAGCTGTTGCCAGCTTGCTTTTTGCCACGTGTCATAGTTTCATTGCACTGTCGATTTCTCTCTCCTCCGCATTAAATTCACCGCATTAATTGCGATTACTATATAAAGGGGAAGAGGGTTATTTGCAATTCACACTTTCACCTCTCTTCTTCTTCTTCTTAGTGATTTCCGGCAAATACTCCCCTTTTTCAGGCAAGCATTTTCCCGAAATCACTCTTCTTTCTGCAAAAATGTCTTCTCATGATGCTGAAGCTGTAGCCGACGATAGGAGTACTGCTGGCGAGTGCCAGTGTGCTCTACCTGTCGATCAGTACCAGTACATCGTCAGGAAGTTCATGCTCGAGTCTCTCGAGCCTGAGTTTCCTGAATCTCACCAGACTGTGTACGATGCCCCCAGTGGCAAGATCGGGGTATATGCTGCATTCTTTGTTTATGGAAACCTTAGGTTCCCATTGACAAAGTTTATGTACCGTGTCCTGGAGAGGCACGGGGTGCACCTGACCGAGGTGCATCCGATGGCGATTGCCAAGGTCCGGCACTTCGAGTGGGTGTGCCGGATTCTGGGTATTGAGCCCTACGTGGACCGCCTGATGACCTTCTATACTTGGAGGTGCGTCCAAGGGTGGTACACCCTGACAACCCGTATTAAGGGTTTAAAGATCTGCGTGACCGAGCGCAGTCTCCGATCGTGGAAGCGGGAGTTCTTCTACATCTCTGCCCGCGCCATCCCCATTGCTATGAAGTTCAAGAAGGGTCAAGCGCTTCCGAGCCTTCACGCTTCCAGCTACCAGGAGGCGGAATGGTTCGCGAAGATATCCCGGGTCCAATCTCCGGTTTACCGGTTTGCGGAGTCCGGGATGGTGCTGCTGGGGATGAGCCGGGTATGGAAGGATGCGTCTCGGTTTCCTATCCTTCTCGAATACGGTTTGAACTCTATTCCTTATGGT
This sequence comes from Bidens hawaiensis, assembly GCF_021521415.1. Lineage (NCBI taxonomy): Eukaryota > Viridiplantae > Streptophyta > Magnoliopsida > Asterales > Asteraceae > Bidens > Bidens hawaiensis. The sequence goes on along the minus strand of NW_027495314.1, from coordinate 126,784 downwards.
ATGTCTTGTCTTTCTTGCTGATATTAGTTTATTTTCTAACTGTTTCTTTTCTTTCAGAGGGGAATAATTTGGAGTCGCTCCTGTTCCCGCGGGAAGCTGACAGTCCCGTGCGGGTGGGCACTCGTGCTCTGGACGACAATGAGTTGCCCATCCTGGAGCAAACGGCGGATAGGTTTGTGGAGGTCTATCCGCCGGGCCAAGAGATCCTGAGCCACCGGCGGCCAGGTAAGGAGATATTTTATCCCGAACCCCTCAATGCTGTACCCGCTGTTGGAAATCCTTACATCCTATCTTCTTCTGAGGAATCCGCAGATGGTCCTCCCCTTGTGCGGAAGAAGAAGACTGCTGCCGACGTGAAGGGGAAGGAGAAGGCCTCCACAGCTGATCCAGTGGTTCTATCTGACACGGAGTCAGATAGTGAAGAGGTGGCGGGGAAGCCCGGTGGTGAGAAGACCACTGCTCCGGAGGCTACGACCGTTACCTCCGGAGAACCAACGAAGACGACGGTGACCGGTACCAAGAGGCCGGCTCCATCGGGTTCCTCCCCGCCCGTCCGTACGTTCAGGGTCAAGAAAATCCGTAAGTATAATCATAATGCCTTTGTAGATTTGTCACTTCATAATTTTCTTTTAACACTTTCTTCTTTGTGCAGGCGTGGATGTTGACGCAATCCGGGGTGAAACGCAGGGGAGTACCTCCTCGCCAATGACGGTAGGCTCGGTCAGCCTTCCTGAGGCGTCGACCCAGTCGCCTGCGCCTGCATCCGCTGGTCCAGTTGCTCGTTCCGTTGAGCCAACTGTTCCGGCCGAGATGACGTCACCGCCGGCCGTGAGTGCGATTTTTACAGCATCCTTCACGGAACCGGCGGTTACTGCTGCTTTTAAGGAGGCGGCAACCGCGGCGAAGACCACGACGGCGACCACGGCGGCTGCCACCATGCCCGCGCCACCGGCACCGACAGCCGGACCATCAGGTACGCGCAGGGCTTCCCGCCGATCTTTGCCACCTTCCCATCTGCCTGACCTGTTGGATGGATTTCCTTTAGGTTCAGGTGATGGGTTTGGCGGATATCGGCCTGTCATTGACCCTACAGGTGCGTAGGGTTCCTTTGTTTTTCCCCTTTTTTTTTTTTATCATCTTTCCCTTACTGTCTATGTTTCTTTTGCAGTGTCGGATTCCAATGAAGTGTATGTTCCACGATGGAACATACGCCGAGGAACAACCCTCGTACCCCTGTGGAGTGCGTGGACTGGGCTCGCCACGCTGCTCCTCATGGTGCGTTGGGGGAAGCCATGGCTAGCTACCAGGAGGGTAGGCTAACCAATGAGCTTCGGGTTCTCCAGGCCCGGATGCAGCCGCGCATCGAGCTGCTTTGTCGTGAAAACGACAAGTTGAAAGCAGCTCGCGCCAAAGACGTATCTGAAGCGCGTGCTCTCCGGGAGGAGAACCAACAGCTGGCGGCAGCTGCCGCCGCCAAGGAGAAGGCCTTCAAGGCCCTCGAGGTTGAAGTTCAGGCGCGACTCGAGGCCCGTTCCAAGGCTGCCCAAGCTGTGAATGAACAGCTTCGGCTGGCCAGGGAAACTGCGCGAAACGCAACCGAGAGGGCTGCCCAGGCTGAAGCCGTTGCTGAGCCTCTGCGTTTGGAGAATGAGGAGCTGAAAGGCAAATTAGAGGCTCTCCAACGCGCTCATGATGCCTTGGCAATGGAAGATGCCAAGAAACTCCAGGAAATCCTGGACCAGAGGGGGGTGCTTGACCAAACCGAGCGGAAGCTTAAGGGCGTCGAAGAGGCTGCCGCTAAGGAAGTTTTACTTGCCAACCTTAACAAGAGCGAAGCTGAACGCGCCCATACCGAAGCTCAAGTTGCCCTCCAATGGCTTCTTCGAGAAGCGTTGCCTCAGGTATGTTTAGATTTATCTTCACGCATTTCTTTTGTAAGAAAAGGTTCTAATACTTGTATTTTTTTCTTTGTAGGTTGTGCGTCGGGTCTTTTCAGAGACCTCCTACGATGATGCTATGACCGCAGCCCTCAACGCTTCTCATGATGATGGGGAAAAGGCCGGCTTCATGCTTGGTCTAGGGTTTGTTGAGAAAGGCGTCCCGCCTTCCAACTTCCCTTTGTTCGATGTGGATACCGAAGCCATTTACGACCAAGCATTGAACCAATACGCCGCCTTCCCGCATCCAGTGGTGGAAAAGGTGGATGAAGTAGCTGTTGCTGATGATGGGTTAGCTGTCCTCAAAGCTTTCCTCGAACCACCCCGTTCTTCTGACGGAGCGGGTCCTAGTGGAGGCGGCCCTGAAGCTTGACCCCGAAGATCCCTTTCCATTGCTTAGACTTGTATAGATTCTCTTCTAGGCGGGTAGTAACCCGGCCATTCTTGTAATATATTATTGAAATATAAATCTTTTTGCGTATAAGATTGTTATTTCCTTCTTTGGATTCCTTGCTTTATAAACTCATGACTTGCATACTTAGTTTAAGTTAGCAATTTTCCAAGTGTTCTAGAATAAGTTAACCTCTTGAACGTGGTTGATGATGGGTTAAAGTTTCGCTTCCTCTTTCGTGATTGTGCGGGTAGAACCGTCACTTGCACTTGGTAGGATGGCTAAACTTTAACCTTTATCTGACCTGCGTGCAGGTTTTCCTCATTTCTAAGTATTTAGGATAAGTTAACCTTTGAACGTGGTTGATAGTGGGTTAAAGTTTCGCTTCCCCCTTCGTGATTGTGCGGATAGAACCGTCACTTGCACTTGGTAGGATGGCTAAACTTTACCCATACCTGACCTGCGTGTAGGTTTCCCTTATTTTTAACGTTGTGTTTATGCGGGTTTTGCCGCCTTCCACACGTAACGACTTACTTCTCCCCCTTTGTGGTAAGCACCGGCACCAGTGGGGAGTTCATAAGAATAAAGGTAAACACATTATGAAAGGAGAATCATTTCCATTAGAAATGGCTCTTGGCCTTTTCTTTACAAGTTTTGGAATTGATCTACATATAACATTTGCGTAATTGAGCTCCATTCCATGTTCTTGGGATGGGAGTGCCATCGAGCCTTTCGAGCCGGTATGCGCCCTTTCCCAGAACTTGTTTGATAACATATGGCCCTTCCCAGACTGGGGCCAACTTTCCTGGGCGTTCTTGGTTCGAAGCCTCGTTGTTACGCAGTATGTAGTCTCCTTTCTTGAAGTTGCAGAGTTTTACCCGCGTGTTGTAGTACTTTTGCATTTGTCGTTTGTAATTCTCTTCACGCACTGCGGCTAAGTCTCTGCGTTCCTCGGTTAGCATAAGATCCAACCGTCTTTCCGCATCATTGTCTTCTGGCTGACTCAAGACCCTTGGTGAGGGTAGACCAATTTCGACCGGGACCATGGCTTCCGTGCCATAAGTGAGGCTGAACGGGGTTTCCCCCGTACTGGCCTTCTTCAGCGTTCTGTTTTCCCAAAGGACGTGCGGAAGCTCGTCCACCCAGCCGGATCTGTGTTTCAAAAGTCTTTTCTTGATGCCTTCAACGATGCTCTTGTTTGCTCTTTCCACATCACCATTACCTTGCGGGTGTGCCACTGAGGTAAAGGTGTGGGTGATTTGAAGTTCTTTCAGCCACTGTTGTAGCTTCTTGTCAGCAAAGTTGGTGCCGTTATCGCTCACCAAATTCTGTGGAAGTCCAAAACGACAAATTATAAATTCCCAAATAAATTTTTTGATATGCTTTGCGGTTGTTTGGGCTAAAGGTTTTGCTTCTATCCACTTGGTGAAGTAGTCGATGGCTACCACTAGGAACTGAACATTTCCTGCTGCTGTAGGAAATGGGCCTGTCACATCGATGGCCCACTTCTGAAATGGCCACGAAGAAGTGACTGGAACCAGTTCGTTTTTTGGGCGATGCGTGTTAGGTGCATAAAGCTGGCAAGACCTGCATTTTCTGATGTATGCCAGTGCATCCGTATGCATCCCCGGCCAAAAGTATCCCGCGTTGTTTAGCTTGGCTACAACAGCGCGGGGGCCTGCGTGTACCCCACAGATGCCTTCGTGTACTTCCCTTAGGAGGTAGTCGGCATCTTGGTTGTCCACGCATCTCAAGAGTGGGCCAAGAAAGTTACGTCTGTAAAGGATGTCATTGACGAGTTGATAATTCAGTGCTTTACAGCGTAGTTTTCTTGCCTGTGTTTTTGACTGGTAGTATTCCTGCTGCAAGGTAATTTATTATTGGTGTCATCCATGTTTCTGTATTGTTCTGGATGACACAAATTTCCTTGTGCGGGACTGATGGTGCTTCGAGGAGTTCAATGCGGATGTCCTTTCCCAAGTGGGTGAAGGCTAGTGATGCAAGCTTGCTTAACGCATCGGCAGATTTGTTTTCGCTGCGCTTGACGTGTATGACTTTACAATCACTAAAATCACGCATAAGGGTTTTTGCCTGGGCGAGGTACAGGGCCATGGTGTCATTCACAGCCGTGTATGTTCCATTTATTTGGTTGGCCACCAGCATGGAATCCACGTGGGCTTCTAAGTTTTTCACTCCCATCTTACGCGCAATTCTCAAACCGGCCAAGAATGCTTCATATTCGGCTTCGTTATTCGTACTTGGAAAGTCCAGCCGAATAGCGTAAGTATATTCTTGGCCTGCTGGGTTGGTTAATTTTAACCCTGCGCCTGAACCCTCGTTACTGGCTGCTCCATCAGTGTAGAGTCGCCAGACATCATTGACGTCCTGTGCTGGGGAGGGTTGAGCCTCCTCCTGGCACTCTTTTTCCCGCGAAACGGGGACTTCTGCAATAAAATCGGCCAAGACCTGGCCTTTTATGGCTGGTCTTGGCTTGTACTTAATTGCATATTCTCCCAATTCAATTGCCCATTTGGCTAGACGTCCCGATAATTCGGGTTTGCCTAGAACATTTGAGAGTTTGAAGTTGGTGAGAATGGTGATTGGGTGGCCCTGGAAATATCGTCTTAACCTGCGTGAAGCGTGTATAAGTGCTAAGACCAATTTTTCGAGGGTAGAGTACCGGGTTTCTACGTCTGTTAGTACACGGCTAACATAATAGATTGGCATCTGGATGCCCTTTCGTTCTACTAGCAAGACTGCCCCGGTTGCTCTATCTGTTGCGGAAAGGTATAGGATTAACTCCTCTCCCGCTTGTGGTGCTGTAAGCGTTGGGAGTTCGATCAGGCGTGACCGAATCTCCTGAAAAGCTGCTTCCGCTTCTGGTGTCCAGCGGAAGTGCGTTTTCTTCAAGCAGTTTCTCAGTGTTGACACGAAAGGAAACGACTTATCCGCATGGTTTGCCAAGAAGCGATTAAGTGCGACTAGTCGCCCATTCAGTGTCTGAGCCTGTTTGATGGTGGTAGGTGATTCCATTTTAACAATGGCTTCGACCTTTTCAGGGTTCGCTCTAAAGCCATCTTTAGTAACAATGACTCCCAAGAACTTCCCTTCTTCCATCCCAAATGAACACTTGCTCGGGTTGAGCTTCATGTTTATCTTTCGGAGCGTGTTGAAAGTTTCTTCAATGTCTTTCAACATCGCCTCAGGCTCGAGGCTTTTGATGACCAAATCATCCATATAGACTTCCAAGTTTCTCCCGATTTGGGCATGAAACTCTTTGTCCATTAGTCGTTGGTACGTGGACCCTGCATTCTTAAGTCCGAATGGCATCATTTTATAACAAAATGTACCATCGGGCGTCCGAAATGCGGTTTTGTCCTGGTCATCAATGGCCATGTGGATTTGGTGGTACCCCTTATACGCATCCAAGAAGCATTTAAGGCGAAATGGCGCCAACGAATCCACTTTGAGATCAATTTCTGGTAACGGATAACAATCTTTGGGGCATGCTTTGTTCAAATCTTTGAAATCTATGCACATGCGCCATTGTTTGTCATTCTTCGGTACCATTACGGGATTTGCAACCCATGTTTGATATCTACTAACGCGTACGATGCCTGCGTCAAGGAGTTCCTTGACTTGGGTTCTACACGCGTTAGTTTGTTCAGGCCCCATTACCCTGCGCTTTTGTACGATTGGCGTAACAGCCGGATCGCATTTGAGCTTATGCTCCGCCTTACTTCGGGGTACACCAGTCATGTCAGCTGGTGTCCACGCAAAGATGTCAGCGTTTTTCTGCAGTAAGCGCTTGAGTAAGGTGCGGGTGGGATCAACAATTGTTGGTCCAATGGTAACGGCCTGGTCGGGGTATTTGCCATTGAAGGCCCATTTTTCCGGTTCAGTGACGGTTGGTTTAGCCTTCTTCGGTTTGGGTTTAGATGAGACAGATGCAATGCATACCTGGGGAATGCCAGAGATCATTGCTACACCCTCAGCTGTTGGCCATCCCATCATGCCGTGGACTGAAGATACCACGGCGTTGAATCTTGCCATCCCATCTCTTCCGAATAGGATGTCGTATGTGTGGTGTGGCTTTTTCATCACGACAAAATCCACGTCTTCTGTGCGTGAATGATTCCCATCAGTAAGAGTAACGGGGAAAGATAGGATACCCAGGGGTGTTTCTGTACTGCCATCAAACCCTTCCATTGAAGCGTAGACCGTTTCCAAGCGTTCCTTGTCTTCATCATCCAGCTTATCAAAGAACTGCCTGTACATCACTGTCGACGAAGCGCCGTTGTCAGCAAGAGTGCGGGAGGTGATGTAGTGCCCCAGCTGGCTTCTGATGACGATGGGGCCTTCTTTGCTGGGGCCTCCTGGCACTCGCGGGAAGCGCACCTCAGCTTCCTTCCACGCGCATGGTTCTATCACCCGTCTTTTTCTTCCTCTGACCTTGCCATGAACCATGTTGATGCTGATGTCGACGGGCTTTCGTCCGTTACCTCTGTACCGGTTGTCATTCCTTCCTCCCTTCCTGATCGATGCCACGAGATGTGCAAGCCTTCCATCCTTAACAAATGTTTCTATAATATCCTTCAAGGATGTGCACTCTTCAGTACCATGACCCTTTGTCCCGTGGAAATCACAGGATTTGCTTTGATCCGCATTAGGTTTCTGCCGGATCGATGGGGCTTTGGGCCATGGCAATTTTTCCGTGGCAAATATCTCTGTGACGCTCTTTGTGAGTGGCGTCCACCGGTGTTTTCGATTTGAAGGGTGTGTGTTGTCCCTTCCGCCAACAAGAGGGCGAGAGCTGGATGAGGTGTCAAAGTTTACCCTTGACTGCCAAATACCTAGCCTCCTCTTTTTGTTCTGCCGGGCGATCCGGACATTGTTCTCTCTTGTCCTCTGCGTGTAGAGGTGCGTACTCTGGGGAAGGTCCCTTCCCAGTTGTTTTTCCGTCTCGGCAAAGCGCTTTGCCGCCGTCATGATGGCATCCCATGTGGATGGCATGCCATCCTTACCCGTCAACGTGCGGATAAGTTCTGGGTATTCGGCGCCTTGGATGAAGGCGGCGCGAACCAGATCCTCACTTATGTTGCCGAGACTAAGCTTTTTGGAGTTGAAGCGAGTGATGAAGTCTAGTAAAGATTCATCCTCCTCTCTCACGCAGTTGAGGATCGTCCACTGCTCTTCAGTGTACTTCCTCTGTTGGCTGAAGTGCTGGCTGAACTTGTTCTGAAAGTCCGCCCAGTCATATATGTGGTGGATCGGTAAACGATCAAACCATGCCCTGGCTGCTCCGACCAGAGTCATCTGGAACATGTAGCACCACGTGGGTTCCGTCCAGTTGCTGACGGTAGCCCCCGCAATGAACCTGTTCAGATGGTCGTCTGGGTCGGATAGACCATCATAAGTGCCAATGTTTGACATTTGTTTGGCACTTCTCGGGGCGATTGCCTCCCCAATGTCTCTTGCGAATTTTGACCTTCCTGCATTTGTAGCAGTTGGTCTAAAGGTTTTGGAGAAGTCACGCGGGTTTCTCTCCGCGATTGGTTTAAAAGCTTCCCCAAAATTCCTTTTTGGTTGGACGTCCGTGTCCTTACGCTTCCCTTTCGCCTTATGGCGAGGGTTCGCGTCGGTATCAGACTCCAACTCGTCTTCTGAGTACTCGCAGTCACTGCTCATATTGAGGTGTTGGCGAGTACTGGTGAATTCGTCAGCCTGTTGAGCTGAACGCAAGCGTTCATCCAATTCGGCTTGGAATTCTCTTTGCCGTGCTTCGGCCCACGCCTTCACTTGATCTAGTGTTTGGCGAGGGACCTTCGTTCGTTTTTCCAGTTGGGTATCGGTGAACCCCAATGGAATATTTACTCCACTTGCCCCGGCTTGGGTAGTCGGGGTAGTGTTCGTAAGAATTGTATAACCGCCGGTGTTCCCCCCAGTTGCTGGGGTGGTTACCGGGGTTTCTTGGTCAGTTACAGGCCTTTGGACCGGAGTAACGTTAACCATTTCTTCAGAAATTGTGAAAACTAAAATAGTTCTAGCTTTTATGCACGGATGGCGCCAATGAAGAAACACTAAGCGACCCGGTACAGATTATAGATAATCTGGGGGTTAAGTAATGTTTCCCACGAATGAGGTCTAGCTGAGAAGGCTGTTCTTCAGGAGACCTGCAAAACAAACACCGTAAGCTCGTCACTGAGAAGGGGGGGGGTTCCTCCTTGTGACCACCCTCCGGCGTGAGAATCAGACTAGGTTGCTCTGAATATAAGTGTATATTAAGAGATTGCTAGATAACTGGATAGCAGATGATCTTACCATTCCAAGATGTTGGAGTATTTATAGCCGAAGGTAGGTTTTCTAGAAGGTACAGCCGGCTGAATAGTATTCCTGTTCAACCAACAGTGGATTACGCACAGGCCATACTGGTTGGTGGGTAGGTTACGGCCAACAGTAACAAAGTCGGCTGCACTATTCCACCAACTGTAGACTATGCACGTCCCACTTACTGTGGATTGTACGCAGGCCATGCTGGTTGGTGAATAGGTTACGGCCAACAGTAACACTATTCCACCAACTGTAGGCTGCGCATGCTCCACAGTAAGGGTTGGTGAGTAGGCAGCGGCTAATAGTGGAACAGTACTAGAGGGTGCTCCTCCTCGCACTGTTGTCGGTGAGCTGTCACCCTGTGATTGGCTCATGGGCTGTTCTGGTCAGATCGTCTGTCCTATCCATACCTTGGTAGGTATGGTACAAAAGATCTTTCAGAATCAGACTGGCTCATTTGGGCGGGATTGTTCCCGCCTTGCTCATTCCTTCACGTGACTGCTGAAGTAGCTAGTGTCTTGTGCGTGTAGCCCTGCTGTCTGCGGGTAGCCTTCCCTGATGGCTTGTATCCGCAACTGCGGGAACAGGCGGGGTACTTCACCATTGGGAGGCTTTCCCTGCGTGTACAGCTTGCGTACTGCGCGTAAGATTCTATGAGCATGGTGGGTCCTGCGGGAGCAGATGGCCTTTGCGCAGACGTCCCTGTTCAAGGTGAGTCTTGCGGGACCAACTGGTCTCTGCTGGGACCTACCTCTTCAGTTAAGATATACCCCAAGGCCTTAGAGTTAAATCTCAAAACGAAACAATATGTATGCTTTTTATTTAATTGTTATTATTATTATTTTTAAAATATACCATAAAATATGCAATTTATTATCCTAAAGTTTTGTATAGCATTGGTATATTTCTAATTTTATTAAAGATACATAATTATGCAATCTGGTAGTTGATTCTGAACAATTATACCAGTTGTATGCGATATGTAACCTTATTTACAACTCAAAATATAATACGTAATTGAAAATCATATAATGCATGATTATATAGAATAACTAGTTTTAGAACCCGTGTGATATACGAGAAACTTAAAAGAAATTCAATTAAACATAAATATTAAATGATTAAATTAAGAAAAACTATATTTTATCAAATTAAATAGTTTAATAAGTTCAAATCATATTTTCTAATGGAATATTCATACGAATACGTGGTACATTTTCACGCAATTTTCTTCCTAATCACGAAAAGATGCACCTAGTGATTTTATAAGTTATAATTATATTTTAATGGAATACCGAATTTAACAAAAGAATTATAAGATGTTTTATTATAAAAGACATAAAAAGAGAATATCATATATAAAATTAGCATTACTAAAACACGCTTTTGTATTTACAAATATGAAAGAGATTAATGAGAACTTCATGGATCCATGGAGGTTAAATGAATACGTGAAAATAAAATTGTTATTAATTTATAATTTTTTCTTGTTTTTATCTTCTTAGACCTATAAATATCGTTTATTAATTTTTACCACAATCGCCTCCTACATTGAAAAGTGTTTATAAATTGATTTAATAAATAATAAAAGGTAGATATGATTTCATTAAAGATATAAATATTTTTATTATACTGACACAAATACCCGTATATTTTTAATCTCTATAATTTTGATAATTAGTTATTTGATTAACTGATGAATTGATATTTTTTTATTACATTGACATAAATAAATTTTCATTAAAAATAGAAAAATAGCTTGAGCAGGAAATTTCTGTTAAGAATTAATCTCCAATTGACATGTGTCATCAATTATTTTACTTTAATAGAATAGGCAGAAGAAGAAAGTCGAAATCCGCCAATAGATATATTATCTGGTTTCTTTTGACCTGAAGGGTATTTGAATTCAAGACCGTGTTCAAATTTTCTTAGTGAAATTTTCTTGTTTGCTATGCTATCTAGACTTGGTTTTGCTTATTTATTATTAGGTAATGAGAATTATTGCATCATGTTTGATCTGAATGCTGGATGGTTTTTATGCAAGTATTAAAATATCTTTTGTCATATGTGCTTTCTTATTAGCTTTCATCTTTTGACAGTTTATGATCTTTCTTTGATTATATTGTATATAGTTTTGGTTGTGGTGGGCTATTTGTTCTGACATTCAGTTGGAACTAGAAGACTCGAACTAAGTTTTTTTACTAGATAGCTATATGATGTAGTTGTTTAGTTATTGAGAACGTTTATTCAGATTTAAGCCCTCCACCATATGTGATTTTTCGACAAAAGAGTACGTGTACCTATAGGGTGTCGCTGATTGTCTTTTATTTTTTTCAAGTTAAAAACATTAAAAATAACTAAGTAATAAGAAGCTACAGTTGATCTTGTGATTCTGAAGACATTATAGTCTGAACATCATGCTTATAAACCAAGTTTCCATCCTCAAATGCCTAAAAGAAATGTCAAGAAGCATTTGGTTATAAAGCAGCTAAGTATTATCATTGTATCCGCACATATAAAAGAAATGCCAAGACGCATTTGGTACAATGCCATTGTTGAATTCTCTTAACACTAAGGTAAGGTTTCAAACCTCTTTGTAGGTATTTTGGTGGATCTTAGGTGGTGTAATATTAGAGAATGCGTGTAGTTCTAAAAAATACAAAATGAAAACAGATACGGTGGTGCCGAGTTCAAGTAACGTACGTATTGAATTTGCATAGTTAAACGTCGGTATGTTTGTAAAACATGACTTGTCACATGAAATGATCAAACTTAAGTCTAACATACGAGGGAAAGTGAATACACGATGAGAAGCCATGTATCTCATGACTTTAGACGCAATTGTTTTCCAATATTCTACTGAACTAGGTTAGTTACCCGTGTGCTACACGGGTTGATCAAATTTAATATTTCAATTAAAAAATATATAAAATTGTAATAACTTAAAAAAGATAAGCATAGTTTGCATCATATGCCTAAAGAGCGTATTTATTAAAACATATATGAATCAAATAACTGAAATTGTGTAATGTTTAGTAATGCAATCCACTTTCGGCTTGTACACGCTATCATATATAAATGTATGTTACATCGAAAATAAATCTCACACCTGCAATGTCGAGCCTTCCCATAAATATATTTATTTAATCAAAAAGATTAAACCTCTCTCTTGAGAAATTACACTATGGAGGGAAAGCAAATAAATTGTATATTTCACCTGCATAAAAAAAAACATTTAACAAACGTTATAAAAATTAATATAATGCAAAGTCGTCTTGACTTGTTTCCAACTTGCGTTACTTTTGTACTTTAAAGCTTTGGAACCTTCTTGACAAACCATTTACTGTATTTGTTCATGTAAATCATCTTATTTGAATGACTCTTAACAAGAAGTCCCAAAATACCCTAAGTAGCATCTTAATTTCAAAATCACTAACACTCGACTCAAACAGGAGTCAACAAAAGCAAAAATGTACCTAAAATCAATGCAAGAGCCGGTGTTGACTATTGACAGCCCATTACAGTACCTTGTTAGCAATTTTATCAACTGTTTTGTAAGTGTAGAAAAATTTGGATTCTAAAAATAAGTTTTCTAGCTTTTTAGTGCATATTAGTTACAAATCAGACCAATTTAAACATAACCAGACTGATCTATATTGGATTGTATATTTAAAGACATTTACCAAACAACCTCACAATTTGGACGTTTAAGGAACCTGCTTCCTATTTTAATCCAAAATGACCCACATGACTCATTAATAAAAATCAAGCATTTAATTTGATCATAGTGACAACTGACAAAGACTCCTTTATAAACTAAACAAGTAAAATGCGGTAGATATATCCGTATTCCATAATTTATATTTGTAAAAGTCATGTCGCAAAAAGAAAAATACCTTTGCAACACTATGAGCCTTCTTGATGTCTTTCCAACTTGTCTTATTTATTACCAACCAGTTTACAACACAATGATTCCTGCATATCAGTAACTTCGCTGATTATACACAAAACTTGATCTCCTCATATGGGCATTCAGATATTAAGCAATTCCATTTTGATATTTTAGAGAGCATATCTTGCTATTATTTCCAGTTTCACCCTTACTCAATTGTAACTGTAAGTGTTAAACTAATAAATATTCTAGTGAAAAACCTTGAGCAAGCACACAAGAATCTTCTTTAAAAATGAAGCTAAATAGTTATAGTTCTAATGAAAGTGAATTGGAAATTATATACCTAAAATAAACGATTAATATTGTTTAAAAAATCCATTATTATTTATACAGACATGAACATAAACCCTAAATCTAAACCGCAATTAAGAAAAAAACCAAACACAAAAAAGCTCGAAGATGATTGATCACTATGAACATAAACCCTAATCCTAATGACTTATATTGAATCAGCAATTAATCACAAACTAACCAAAAACCATAAATTGATTTCCCAAAACTATCAAAATCTAGAATCTAATTATAACTCCATAGAATCAATCATCATAAAATCTAAATAAACAATAATATTAACCAAAATCAAAACCTTTCAGATACTGTGAATCAGGTGATGATTAATCACCGGTTGTGTGTTCAACAATTAAATTGTCGGAGAGGAAATCAAACATAGCCTACGATTGTTTGTTCATCGATTGAAGAGGTAGGTCCCAGCAGAGCCCAGTTGGACCTGCAAGACTCACCTGGAAGAGGGACGTCTGCGCAAAGACCAACTGGATCCGCAGGACCCACCATGCTCAGAGAGATGAAGACCTTACGCGCAGTACGCTAGCTGTTCCCGCAGGAAAAGCCTCCCAATGGTGAAGTACCCCGCCTGTTCCCGCAGCTGCGGATACAAGCCATCAGGGAAGGCTACCCGCACTAATAGTAAGGCTACACGCACAAGGCACTAACTCTCAATAATTCAGTAATGTCACCTGAAGAAGGAATGAGCAAGGCGGGAATACTCCCGCCCAAATGAGCCAGTCCGTACGCTTCTGGAAGATCTTTTGTACTATACCTGCCAAGGTATGGACAAAATAGACAAGATCTGACCAAAGCAGCCCATGAACCAATCACAGGGTGACAGCTCACCGACAACAGTACGAGGAGGAGCACGCTCTAGTACAAAATGTCACCATCAGCCGCTGCCTACCCACCAACTCCCATCGTGGCACGTACGCAGCCCATGGTAGGTGAAAAAGGAATAGTACACAGCCGGCCATGTCACTATCAGCCGCTGCCTACTCACCAACTCCCATCGTGGCATGTGCGTAGCCTGTAGTTGGTGGAAAAGGAATATTATACAGCTGGTTGTACCTGCTTGGAAACCTACCTTCGGCTATAAATACTCCAACACCTTGGAACGGTATCATTATCATATACTCTCATATATCATCTGATACTATCTTATCTAGCTATTTCTCTTAATATACACTTATATTCAGAGCAATCTAGTCTGATTCTCACGCCGGAGGGTGGTCACAAGGAGGTACCCCCCCTTCTCAGTGACGAGCTCACGGTGTCTGTTTTGCAGGTCATCAGAAGAATAACCATCTTTGCCGGACCTAACCCTCGTGGGAAACATCTACTTAACCCTAAGATTATCCTTAATCTGCCGGGGTCACTTAGTGTTTCTTCATTGGCGCCATCCGTGCATAAAAGCTAGAACTAATTCTTTTTCAGTTTCTTCAAAACCTCTGGAAAGATGGTTAAGGTTACTCCGATGCTAAGGCCAACGAGTGACCAAGAAACTCCGGTAACCACAACCCCAGCTACTGGGGGGAACACCGGCGAGTACACAATTTTTACGAACACTACCCCGGTTACCCAAGCCGGGGCAAGTGCAGTAAACAATCCTTCATTGGGATTCACCGATACCCAGTTGGAGAGACAACAGACGAGGCTCCCCCGCCAAACACTTGATCAAGTTAAAGCGTGGGCAGAAGCACGTCAGAAAGAATTCCAAGCTGAGTTGGATGAACGTTTACGTTCACTCCAACAGGCTAATGACGAGTTCGGAAACACTCGACAACAGCTCAACATGAGTAATGAGTGCGAGTATGATGAAGATTGGGAAGAATCTGACAGTGACGCAAACCCGCGCCATAGGGCGAAAGGGAAGCGTAAACAAGCAGATTTCCACAGAAGAAATTTTGAATAAACCTTTAAACCAAAAAACGCGGGTCCCCCGCCAAACACTTGATCAAGTTAAAGCGTGGGCAGAAGCACGTCAGAAAGAATTCCAAGCTGAGTTGGATGAACGTTTACGTTCACTCCAACAGGCTAATGACGAGTTCGGAAACACTCGACAACAGCTCAACATGAGTAATGAGTGCGAGTATGATGAAGATTGGGAAGAATCTGACAGTGACGCAAACCCGCGCCATAGGGCGAAAGGGAAGCGTAAACAAGCAGATTTCCACAGAAGAAATTTTGAATAAACCTTTAAACCAAAAAACGCGGGTGGAAACCCACGTGACTTCTCTAAAACCTTCAGACCAACTGTTGCAAATGCGGGAACGTCCAAATTTGCAAGGGACATTGCGGAAGCAATTGCCCCGAAAAGTGCCAAACAAATGTCCAACATAGGCACATATGATGGTATATCTGACCCAGACGATCATTTGAACAGATTCATAGCAGGGGCAACCGTCAGCAATTGGACAGAATCCACGTGGTGTTACATGTTCCAAATAACGCTTGTTGGGGCAGCCAGAGCGTGGTTTGACCGTATACCAGTCCACCACATCTACGATTGGGCAGACTTCCAGCAGAAGTTCAGCCAACACTTCAGTCAACAAAGAAAGTATACCGAAGAGCAATGGACGATCCTCAACTGCATCCGAGAGGAAGATGAGTCTTTACTAGACTTCATCACTCGCTTCAACTCAAAGAAGCTGAGTCTGGGCACCATAAGTGAGGATCTTGTTCGCGCAGCTTTCATCCAAGGCGCCGAATACCCAGAGCTTATCCGTACATTGACGGGTAAAGACGGCATGCCATCCACATGGGATGCCATCATGACAGCAGCTAAACGCTTCGCGGAAACGGAAAAGCAACTGGGTAGAGATCTTCCCCAGAGCACAAACCTCTACACTCAGAAAACAAGAGAAAACAACGTCCTTACCGCCCGACAAAACAAAAAGAGGAAGCTTGGTATTTGGCAGTCAAGGGTAAACTTTGACACCTCATCCGGCTCGCACCCTCGGTTAGGCGGAAAGGATAACATGCAGTCGTCGAACCGGAATCCCAGATGGACGCCACTCACCAAAAGCGTCACTGAAATATTTGCCACCGAGAGGCTCCCATGGCCAAAGGCTCCAATAGTCCGACAACGTCACAACGCTGATCAGAGCAAGTCCTGTGACTTCCACGGGACAAAAGGTCACACCACTGAGGAATGCATATCCTTGAAGGACGTCGTCGAAGCATTCGTCAGAAATGGGAAACTCACTCACCTCGTGGCGTAATGGACGCTAAGCAGGCTGATGCGTGTAGAACCCCAGTTGGGGAAAACACGGATGAAACTGCAGCTTCAATGTTGGAGACTACATACTGTGTAAACAACGAGATTCCGAACCAGGTGCATATCGGCTCGAAAGGCTCGATGACACCCCCATCCCAAGAACATGGAAGGGAGCTCAATTACACAGGCTGCATGTAGATCAATTCCAAACTTGTAAAGAAAAGGCCTAGAGCCACTTCTAATGGAAATGATTCTCCTTATCACATTAACGCTGATGGTCTTACATTTATACTTATGATCTGACCACACTGATATGCCGGTATTCACCGCATAAATAAGTGGGGAAGTAAGTCGTTGCGTGTGGAAGGCGGCAAAACCCGCATAAACACAAAAAACGGCAAAAATTTCTAAGATGAGGAAAACCTTTAGGTGAAGTTTGTCATCCCACTAAATGAAAGTGACGGTCCTACCCGCACAATCATGATAGAGGAAACTGAACATTAATTTTATCATCTTCTGATGAGGGATCCGCAGATGGTCCTTTCTTTGTAAGGAAGAAGAAAGCTGTCGGCGTGAAGGGCAAGGCGAAGGTCGCCTCCACCGCCGATCAGGGAAATCGGTCCGACTCGGAGACCGAAAGTGAGGAGGCGGCGGGGAACCCTTCACATACTTAGCACTTGCAGGGAATCGAAGCTAACAAGATACCTTGGTAACCAAGAAACCGTAAGACAAGTGCGGGTACAGTGTCAAGGCGAAACCCTTCACATACTTAGCACCTGCAGGGAATTGAAGCCAAGAATACCTTGGAAATCAAGAAACTATAAGACGAGTGCGGGTACAGTGTCAAGGCGAAACCCTTCACATACTTAGCACTTGCAGGGAATTGAAACCAAGAAGGATCTTCTGGGCCATGCTTGTGGAAAGGGAAATAACATCTACGCATAGCGGAAACGTTGAGAACTAGATTGTTTGAAGCTCCAAGATGGAATTGGTTGTTTAACATAATTGATCACTATGTCTAAAACTACCAAAACCTCGTGGAGAATCTACACAAGGGAAACTCAACGCTCCTGACTTGCGAGGAGGTTACACACCTACCCGCATCATACCCAAAGATCAAGCAGAAAAGTCAGGAATTTCTGCACGTGACATTAGGAAAACCGTGGGAAGAATCCCCACGGAAAACCTTAAAACTAAAAACCCTTTTCAAAACCCTTTGCTTAAGTCCAAAAGTTCACCTCAGTTATTAACAATTCATGAGAAGAACAATGGACTGGGGGGACTTGAAGAGGTAGGTCCCAGCAGAGCCCAGTTGGACCCGCAAGACTCACCTGGAAGAGGGACGTCTGCGCAAAGACCAACTGGATCCGCAGGACCCACCATGCTCAGAGAGATGAAGACCTTACGCGCAGTACGCCAGCTGTTCCCGCAGGAAAAGCCTCCCAATGGTGAAGTACCCCGCCTGTTCCCGCAGCTGCGGATACAAGCCATCAGGGAAGGCTACCCGCACTAATAGTAAGGCTACACGCACAAGGCACTAACTCTCAATAATTCAGTAATGTCACCTGAAGAAGGAATGAGCAAGGCGGGAATACTCCCGCCCAAATGAGCCAGTCCGTACGCTTCTGGAAGATCTTTTGTACTATACCTGCCAAGGTATGGACAAAATAGACAAGATCTGACCAAAGCAGCCCATGAACCAATCACAGGGTGACAGCTCACCGACAACAGTACGAGGAGGAGCACGCTCTAGTACAAAATGTCACCATCAGCCGCTGCCTACCCACCAACTCCCATCGTGGCACGTACGCAGCCCATGGTAGGTGAAAAAGGAATAGTACACAGCCGGCCATGTCACTATCAGCCGCTGCCTACTCACCAACTCCCATCGTGGCATGTGCGTAGCCTGTAGTTGGTGGAAAAGGAATATTATACAGCTGGCTGTACCTGCTTGGAAACCTACCTTTGGCTATAAATACTCCAACACCTTGGAACGGTATCATTATCATATACTCTCATATATCATCTGATACTATCTTATCTAGCTATTTCTCTTAATATACACTTATATTCAGAGCAATCTAGTCTGATTCTCACGCCGGAGGGTGGTCACAAGGAGGTACCCCCCCTTCTCAGTGACGAGCTCACGGTGTCTGTTTTGCAGGTCATCAGAAGAATAACCATCTTTGCCGGACCTAACCCTCGTGGGAAACATCTACTTAACCCTAAGATTATCCTTAATCTGCCGGGGTCACTTAGTGTTTCTTCATCGATTGAATTGCAAGAGAGAAAACCCGTAGGCCTGGAGAATAGGAACAAAAGGAACTGTGAGGATGATGCGGGGAATGAAAATAAAGAGAGAAAGAATGGAAAAAAAAAACTATGGGCGGGAAAATAAAAATCTTGATGATTGTAGAGGGGACAGCTGTCCCATATTGCTTTTCTTTATTATAGAGTTTAGATTGTGTTTCGAAGTAAGTAGTTTGTTTAAATATGAAAATGATAAAATTAGTATAATAGTAATTATTTGACATAAAATAAAATAATGTAAGAGCTTGAATGTAATTTGACTTGTGTGTTCTTTTTATCTTTTCTGTTTGGATTAGTTATATTTATAATAGTTAATAACTCGGTTTTCAATATAAGAAAAGACAAAAGTTGATTTGCATGCAATGCATTTTATTATGCTCTTAATCTTTGACATATCACATATGCTTCTTATTAGTTAAAGATAAAATTATAAAACTATGTTACAAAAACGATCTTGTTCTTCTAAGTCACTTTCCTCTTGTTGACTATCACCGGTGTACGGGCAATAGATTATTCATTTGCCAAGTATTTTGAGCACACGGGTCAAAAGGTTGCAAATTCACATATCCCTTCTTTTAAATATTTTGAGGTTAGATATAACAGGAAGTTGATTTCTCATGTGAATTATATGAATTGATTGAAAGTTTCATACGATGACATTTTGGTAAATAAGACCATAGCATAATTGCACTAATTTAATTACACTACATAATTTACAAATAGAGTAATTTAACACAACTTAAATTTATTTACCAAAATGTCATCGCCTCCAAGTAATTCATACCTTGTTTCAGGCTAACTTTACCTTTATATTATTAGTATTTTTTTTCACGTCTATTAACAACTTTAACCTTCACTTAAGAAAACAGAACTGAAAAATGGACTCAAATATATCCTTCACAATTATTAATCGTAATATATTTTTTATAATATTAGTTATTGAATTTCATTCGCGAGCAGGAGTCAATCATTCTTATTTCAAACCTGTGGCCTAACATCAACAATTTAACAAATATATTCTAGGAAATCCTTGTAAATGTTTCTATTTAATTAAAAGGTGGTTAGGCAATGCTTGCTTTTCAAACGAAGAAAAGTTTGTCTAGCATTTATATGGTTTCAGGTTATATATCACCATCTTACTTTCTTTACTATAAAATGTGATTATTTACTCTTTTGTTTTTAATATTTTTATCACACTTTTGGTTTATTAGTAATATAATATGCCCTTTATTATAACGTAGACATATAGGTTATGTTTTTGATGGTGGTAATAAAATATACTAGTAAGGTTGTTTCAAGTTTTAATGATATATATGTACATTCATATTCATATTTATATATATTTTAACATTAACACATCTGTATCGAGTTTATACTCTAATAATGCCTATGTATTTATCATGGTGTTATAAATTTTAACATCTATGCATCTATACAGGCTTCTTTAATGTTTAACTTTTATATATTTATATACATGTTACGAAATTGACATTTTTATAAATGTTGTGAATAACCAACTTAACATCAATGGCGTTCGATTTTAGTTTACTATAAAACGATTACAATAAAGTGGCAGGCAAACGGGCAACAAGCTGCGCCGCAACCCCCTTTTGAACAGCAAAGCCAATCCTGCTAAAAACGAAGCTTTGGGACCTAGAAGCTGAAGAGGTTTCGTGTACGACGCGCTGAACCCTACTCAAAAATTTCACAGCCTCTGGAGCCAGAAAACCAAATGTATCAAAGGCAAATGGTAGAAAGACATGTTGATTATCTAAACAAGCTTTCTCGTGGTTAACAACTTTGCCCGATTCAGCCTTCAACGCAGCCTGACCCACAACAAACCCACGGTCCCTGAGCCCAACAAGAGGAGACACTCCTGTAAGATCCACACAGGCGTGTTTCCCCCCTGCCCACCCGAACACAAGAATATCAGCTGGTCGTAAAGTAGACCTCCCTTCAATAGGATCCGTGAGAAAGTTAACAGGGGCCTCATTTTTAGCAGAAATCCCTGCCCGTTTAAGAACATCACACAGAACATCCCTAACCAGATCATGTCTGTATTTAAAGCCAGGCAATTCTTTGCAATGCACCGCATGGTCACCAAAAGAATCCAAACAGACCTTACGACAAATTGGGCAAGGTTCATCCGTCGGGAACATAGGGATCATTAACCGGTACTTAAGGATAGCCCGATACTCCAAACCCGACATACGTTGGCCTAATCCTTCAATGGGGATGGCCGTTAGAAAATCCTGAGCCCGAGGAGCCCGAAGGCATTCAAACACCGCCTTTTGGCGAGGGGATAGATCAAACTTCACTTCTAAACTCTTGACGATTCCACTAAATAAGGCACTCGCCACAACATGTTGGGCTTTAGGGGGGGCGGTGTCCTTATTAGAGAACCCGCTAAGATCAAAATCTGGAAGTGAAGTACGTAAGCGATCCATCGCACACCCATAATCAGAGTCCAACCCATAAATATCACAACCCCGAAGAATATGGTCTTGCAAACACCACGACTGTGCTCTCGAAGCCACAAAAGCATATGTAGATACATCCTCGGCCGAACAGAGACCCAACCCCCCATAACGGATCGGAAGTGATGCCAACCTCCATTGGAGATCCCCAAAGAACGGACCTCCACAAACCACGATGTCCTCAATCGCCCTCCGAAGACCATTGTCAAATATAGAAACAGCTTCCCCCACATACATAGGTTGGCATGTTCTCAAACCGAACAAAAGCTTGGCGACTCCCATACATGAGCGAAGCAAAAGAAGCTCGCATTGATGATCCCGAAGTCTTGGGAGACAGCTCATCAGTTCCACAGCGCTAGATGCCCTTTTCATAGCCAAACTGCTGATAAACCCCGCATCCTGGCTTACAGCACCACCAAGGAGTTTCACGCCAAGCACCGGCCTTCCAATCCCGCAAGGGAACAACCCCTCCTGTGCCTTCACCCCATTGCATGTTGGCCAAAATAACTCTGTTTTCTTAACGTTTAATTCAAGACCCAAACGAGGCCCCTCAGACCTGATAATATCTAATGCTTTGGCTACCTCTCTAGTATCCCCGATAATCGTGCCATCATCCAAGTACCAAGCATGAAAGAGAAGCTTGCACCGATCTCTGATTTGGTGAACAAGTGGGTGCAAAGCTAAGGCAAAAAGGAGAGGCCCAAGAGGGTCCCCCTGTTGAATCCCAGTGGTGGATTTAATGAAAGTATCACCCACATATAACCTAGCCGACTGCCCATATAAAAAATCCACCCAAAGAGAAATGGAAGGACATCGACTCCGAACCTCATGTAGAAGGGTCGTCCTATCAACTAAGTTGAAGGCATTGGAGAAATCAACAGTAAGCATAGCCAATGACCCATCCGAATGAAACTGATTTAGAAACCTGTTCGCGCTATGAAGCACGGCCTCTGCCCCACTGGGGACTCCCACCCCAAATTGAAAGTCACCGAGGTATTTAACCATCTCCTTCCCGACACCCCTCATAGCCACCTTAGAGACCAACCGCCTCCAAATGGCCCCAACGACAATAGGTCTAATCCCATTGTCCGGTTTAAGCAACGGCGTAAGTGGGGCAGACGCAACAAACTCTGCCAACACCTTAGGACACCTTCCCCCCAAAAATAAATTAACCACCGCAGAAATAGCCTTGAGCAAACCATCAGCAATCGGAGACCCCTCTCCGCACAACGCATCTAAAATGTGTTGGGCTCGCAAACCGTCCCGCCCACACGAAGTCCCTTTAGGGAAAGACTTAATGCACCCAAGCACACTATCAACGTCCACGACAAGGGGAGACTCAGAAAGCAAGGAAGCAGGCATAATCGGAGGTGCCATGATGGGATGCTTAGACAACAAAGCGTTCAAAGTATCCTTACCGAAAGGTGCAACCCCTGAAGAGCATAATACCTTGACCGCAGTAGTGAAATGCCCGTCCGCAACTTTTCGCAAACATTGTTTAACATTGGCGCCCAACCCGGCGTTGTCAGACTCGGGTACAAACGCATCACCACTCGGGGCATCTCCTAGGGGTTGGTTAAAAAGCGATATAAGGAGCTCAAAGAAACCGTCACGGTCACCCCAAGCGGATAGCGACCGCTGAATAATTCGGCATTGCTCAGACTTTCTATTGCCAGACCTGCGTTGCTAACGATTAGAAGGTCTGAAAACTCGTAAGGTGCAACGTGGTAATAACAACAGTTTCACCCACGCCTCAACAAACTCGTAAGGTGCAACGTGGTAACAACAACAGTTTCACCCACGCCCAACTTATAATATTCATTTCAGTGTTATCAAACATAACATTCATCTGCCTTTGCACCTTTTAAACAAGTTCTAGAAACCATGAGTTTCTTCTACATTTCAACTCCTAATTTCAGATTATTTGACTTCTGTGGTTGATCTTCCAAATCCACGATTCATATCTTTGACTTTTTATGCACCTTCTATACACCTAACCGAACCTACACCACATGACTCTTTCGAATTTGCATGATTTTTAAAATAAAGAAGCTAATAAACAAAACATTAATAGTACGCTAATACAGCACACAAATTCTTCTTTATTTTTTAAAACCATTTAAAAATCGATTGGCTAACATGCATTTTTACTGGCTTTGAGTCTTTGACCGGTTCGTCTAAAAACCGGATGATATGTTTATGCCAAGTGTCTATTATCTCAATTAACCCCATAGGGCTAATGGTTTCTTGGTTTAACTGACCGGATCGACCGGTCAAATATAGCCATCAATAATCTCTGAGGAATTTATGCACAATCTTCGTGGATCGTGCAAACACTTTCAAATTGAATTACTTTGATCAGTCGAATACTTAATTCACAAAACTAATAATGAATGTATATGTTAATTCTATAATCAAAATAGACCAAAACGGTGTTTTTAAAATCAGCGAACCAATTTAGAGATTTTATGTTGATAAAAATGGTTGACATATTATGTTATATCTGCGTCACCCTCATTGACTTCGATATTCATACTATTTATTTCTTTAATTTGAACATTTAACCATATTTATAATGTTATCAAAGAATATTTATATAACCCCAGATGACTAGTGGTTTTTTGTTTAACTGGACGGATCGACCGATCAAATATGGTCAACAAGAATCTCTAGGGAACTTATGTACGACCTTCGTGGATCATGCAAACACTTTCAAATTGAAGTAACTTGATAAGTCAGGTACTCATATAACTCGCAAAACTAAGAACGAGTGTATATGTTACTTCTATCAACTAAAATAGACTAGGAATGTGCCCTTAAAATCAGTGAACCAATTTAGAGATTTTATTTTGATAGAAATGATTGACACATGTCACCCTCATTTGACTTCGATACTCATACTATTTATTTCTTTTGTTTGGACATTTAGCCATATTTATAATGTTATCAAACAATATTTATATAAAATACGATATCATAAGTATCCTATCAAAGTTTTTATCATAATAGCATATTACTTTAGTTATATAATTCATGTTTTTATAAATGATTTGGTTGTATGGGGTTTGGCGGCACTTTTATATAAAACGTGTTTTGACATGTATGATTGAATGTTACCCCACATTTGACGTTAATATTCATATCAATTATTTGTTTTATAATCTAATAATACTATAGGCATAAAAAATAAAATATCATACTAATATGTAGTTATGAACAATATAGTAATGAACTGGATTCACCATATTTCATGTATATAATATATATGATATCAAATATCATACGTATATATTATTTGCATATTTGAATAAGGTATATGAAGAAACACTAATCGACCCCGGGCAGATTACGGGTAATCTGGGGGTTAAATAGATGTTTCCCACGAGGGGTTAGATCCGGCAAAGATGGTCCTTCTGATAACCTGCAAAACAGACACCGTGAGCTCGTCACTGAGAAGGGGGGGGGGGTACCTCCTTGTGACCACCCTCCGGCGTGAGAATCAGACTAGATTGCTCTTGAATGTAAGTGTATATTAAGAGAATGACTAGAGCAGATATCAGGTAATATATCAAGATATGAGATAAGATTAGATGATAATACCATTCCAAGGTGTTGGAGTATTTATAGCCGAAGGTAGGTTTCCAAGCAGGTACAGCCGGCTGAATAGTGTTCCTGTTCTGCCAACTGTGGGCTACGCACATGCCATGCTGGTGGTTGGTGGGTAGGCAGCGGCTGATAGTGACCAGGCCGGCTGTGTACTATTCCTGTTCCACCAACTGCAGGCTATGCACGTCCTCCGACAGGTTGGTGAGTAGGTCAGCGGCTAATAGTGACATACAGTACAAGAGCGTGCTGCTCGTCATACTGTTGTCAGTGAGCTGTCATATCTTTGGTCAGATCTTTTGTCCATACCTTGTCAGGTACAGTACAAAAGATCCTCCAGTATCGTACGGACTGGCTCATTTGGGCGGGAGTTCTCCCGGCTTTGTGCGGGAGAGTTCCCGGCTTTGCTCATTCCTTCTTCAGGTGACATTACTGAATTATTATGAGAGCTAAGTGCCTTGTGCGTGTAGCTTTGCTGCGCAGGTAGCCTTCCCTGATGGCTTGTATCCGCAGCTGCGGGAACAGGCAGAGTACTTCACCATTGGGAGGCTTTTCCTGCGGGAACAGCTTGCGTACTGCGCGTAAGGACGTCACGTCTCTGAGCATGGTGGGTCCTGCGGATCCAGTTGGTCTCTGCGCAGACGTCCCTTTTAAGTTAAGTCTTGCAGGTTCAACAACGCAGACGTCCGTTAAGGAGTCTTGCGGGTTCAGCTGCGCAGACGTCCCTTTTCAAGGTGAGTCTTGCGGGTCCAACTGGGCTCTGCTGGGACCTACCTCTTCAAGTCCCCCCAGTCCAATGTTCTTCTCATGAATTGTTAATAAGTGAGGTGAACTTTTGGACTTAAACAAGGGGTTTTGAAAAGGTTTTAGTTTTAAGGTTTTCAATGGGGATTCTTCCCGCGGAAGTCCTAATGTCACGTGCAGAAATTCCCGACTTTTCTGCTTGATCTTTGGGTGTGATGCGGGTAGGTCTGTAACCTCCTCGCAAGTCAGGAGCGTTGAGTTCCACTTGTAGATTCTCCATGAGGTTTTGGTAGTTTTGAACATAGTGATCAATTATGTTTAAACAACCAATTCCATCTTGGAGGTTCAAACAATCTAGTTCTCGACGTTCCCGCTATGCGGGGATGTTATTCATGTTTCCGCAAGCACTGCCCAGAAGATCCTTCTTGGTTTCAATTCCCTGCGGAGTGCTAGGTATGTGAAGGGTTTTGCCTTGACACTGTACCCGCACTCGTCTTATAGTTACTTTACTTCCAAGGTATTCCTGGCTTCAATTCCCTGCGGGTGCTAAGTATGTGAAGGGTTTTGCCTTGACACTGTACTCGCACCCGTCTTATGGTTACTTGGTTGCCGTGGTATTCTTGGCTTCAATTCCCTGCAGGTGCTAAGTATGTGAAGGGCTTCGCCTTAACACTGTACTCGCACCTGTCTTATAGTTTCTTGGTTGCCAAGTTAGGGGTATTTTCCCGCTTACTTTTGAATCTTTTTGAAATTCGAAGAGTTGGTGAAAGGATAAGAACAGTCCAAACTGTTGAAACGTCGTCCGACGGTTTCTTCTGACAGTGTAGGACGTGCAGGAAGTTATGGCGACGTGACAGTATATGGTCATTCCAGGCGCTTTTTCAGGCGCGTGGGCGCGATTTTTCGGGCGCGTGGCCGCGAAATTAATGGTACGCGTCCTTTCAACAGCTGTTGCCAGCTTGCTCTTTGCCACATGACATAGTTTCATTGCACCTGCGATTTCTCTCTCTTCCGCATTAAATTCATCGCATTAATTGCGATGAGTATATAAAGGGGGAGAGGGTCCTTTGTAATCCACACTTTCACTTCTATCTTCTCCTTCTAAGCGATTTCCGGCGAATATTCTTTGAAATCGTTGTCTTTCTTCCTTCCAGAATGTCTTCTTTTGCCGAGGAGTCTGACGTGTTCGTCGAGAATCCGTCGTCCACTTCCGATAAGGATGACAAGAGCACTGCTGGCGAGTGCCAGTGCGCTCTTCCTGCCGAGCTTTTTCAGTACATCGTCCGGAAGTTCATGCTCGAGCCGTTCGAGCCTGAGTTTCCGGAACCACACCAGACGGTGTACGATGCCCCCAAGGGCAAAATAGGGGTGTATGCTGCATTCTTCGTTTATGGGAATCTCAGGTTCCCATTGACGAAGTTTGTATACCGTGTCTTGGAGAGGCACGGTGTGCATCTGACGGAGGTACACCCGATGGCGATCGCCAAGATCCGCCACTTTGAGTGGGTGTGCCTCATTCTGGTCGTGGAGCCCCACGTAGATCGGTTGATGACCTTCTACTCCTGGAGGTGTATCCAGGGGTGGTACACCTTGGTCAATCGGATCAAGGGGTTGACGATCTGCGCTACCGAGCGCAGTCTTCGGGCGTGGAAGCGGGAATTTTTCTATATTTCCGCTCGCGTCGTCCCCCTTGCGATGACCTTTAAGAATGGGAGAGCACTCCCCGCCCTTCACGCCCTTAACCACCAGGAGGCGGAGTGGTTCGCCAAGATCTCCCGGATCCAGACTCCGGTGTACCGCTTTGCGGAGTCTGGGATGGTGATGCTTGGGATGAGCCGGGTGTGGAAGGAGGCGTCACAGGTTCCCATCGTCCTTGAATACGGTTTGAACTCTGTCTCTTATGGTATGCTCTGTCTTCTTTTTTATATAGGTTTTTCTTCTAACTGTTTATTTTTTTATTTCAGAGGGGAATGACTTGCAGTCGCTCCTGCAGCCGCGGGAGGCTGATGGTCCCGCTCGGATGGGTACTCGTGCTCTCGATGAGAACGAGTTGCCCATCTTGGAGCAAACGAGGGATCAGTTTGTGGAGGTCTACACGCCAGGCCACCCTATTCTGAGCGCCACGCGGCCAGGTAAGGAGTTATTCAACCCTCGACCTCTCAATGCTGAAACCTCTGCTGGAATTCCTCTAATCTTGTCATCTTCTGATGAGGAATCCGCAGATGGTCCTCCGTTGGTGCGGAAAAAGAAGGATGTGGCTGCCGGCGGGAAGGGGAAGGCGAAGGTTGCCTCTACTGCCGATCCGGTGAATCGGTCTGATTCAGAGACCGAAAGCGAGGAGGTGGCGGGGAACCCTGGTGGTGATAAGACCACTGCTCCGGAGGCTGAGACTGTCATCTCCGAGCAGCCCAGGACGACGGTGAGCGGCGTGAAGAGGCCGGCTCCATCGGGTTCGTCCCCGCCTGTTCGCACCTTTAGGCTCAAGAAAACCCGTAAGTACAAATTTCCTTTACTTTTAACTTCATATCTTTTCGCCATTATACTTATTATATATCGTCTTAGTGCAGGCGTGGATACTACCGCATTCCAGGGTGGAGCGGGGAGGAGCACCTCCGGACCCATGACGGTAGGCTTGGTCAACCTACCTGAGGCGATGACCCGGGCGACTGCGCCTGCTTCAGTTGGTTCAGTTGCTCACCCAGTTGAGCCAACTGTTCCAACTGTGATGACCTCTCCGCCGGCTGTCAGTGCCATATTTACTGAATCTTTCACTGAGCCGGCGGTGACTATTTCTGCGGGCACCTCCGCAGCGGCGACCACGGTTGTGAGTTCACCTACGGTGAGTTCACCTCCGTTGGTTCCTACCGCGGCGGCCTCCACTATGCCTCCTCCGTCGTCGGCAACTACGGCCGATCCGTCAGGTATGCTTGGGGCTTCTCGCCAACCTCTGCCTCCTTCCCATCTGCCTGACCTCTTGGATGGATTTCCCTTGGGTTCAGGTGATGGGTTTGGCGGCTATAGGCCTGTTGTCGACCCTACAGGTGCGTAGGGTTCTTTTGGCCTTTTTTTTTTTTTTATATATCATCTTTTCCTAACTGCTTTTTGTTTTTTGCACTGTCGGATTCCAATGAAGTGTATGTTCCACGATGGAACATTTGCCGAGGAACAACCCTTCGCACGCCTGTGGAGTGCGTGGAGTGGGCTCGTCACGCAGCTCCCAGTGGTGCGTTGGGAGAAGCAATGGCTAGCTACCAGGAGGGTAGGCTAACCAATGAGCTTCGGATTCTCCTGGCGCGGATGCAGCCGCGCGTCGAGCTGCTTTGTCGTGAAAACGACAAGTTAAAAGCAGCTCGTATTCAAGAAGTAGCTCAGGCGCGGGCTGTCCGGGAGGAGAACAAGAGGCTTACCGCAGTGGCTGCAGAAAAGGAGAAGGCCTTCAAGGCCCTCGAGGTTGAAGTTCAGGCCCGGCTCGAGGCCCGTTCCAAGGCTGCCCAAGCTGTTAACGAACAGCTTCGGCTGGCTAAGGAAACTGCACGGAACGCAACTGAGAGGGCCACCAAGGCTGAAGCTGTTGCTGAGCCTCTACGCATTGAGAACGAGGAGCTTAAAGCCTAGCTAGAGAGGCTCCAGCAGGCTCATGATGCCTTGGCTATGGAAGACGCCAAGAAGCTCCAAGAGATCTTGGACCAGAGGAGCGTGCTTGACCATACTGAGCGGAAGCTAAAGGGCGTTGAAGAGGCTGCTGCAAAGGAAGTGTTGCTTGCCAACCTTAATAAAAGTGAAGCCGAACGCGCCCATAACCAAGCTCAAGCCGCCCTCCAGGAGGCTCTGGTTGCCAAGGAATGGCTTCTTCGAGAAGCGTTGTCTCAGGTATGCGTAATTTCATAATATCTTTACGCTTTTCTTTGTAAATAGAAAATGTTTTGATACTTGTATTTTTTCTTGTAGGTTGTGCATCGAGTCTTCACGGACACATCATACGACGATGCCATGAGCGCAGCCCTCAACGCTTCTCATGAGGATGGGGAAAAGGCCGGCTTCCTGCTTGGTCTAGGGTTCGTTGAGAAAGGCATCCCGCCTTCCAACTTCTCTTTATATGATGTGGATACTGAAGCTGTATATGACCAAGCAGTGAACCAGTATGCCGCTTTCCCGCATCCGGTGGTGGAGAAGGTGAACGAAGTAGCTGCTGCTGATGATGGGCTAGCCATTCTAATGACCTTCCTTGAACCGCCACAGCCAACTGATGGTGCGGGTACAAGTGGGTTTGGGGGGAGTGGTCCTGAAGCTTGAACCTTAAGATCCCTTCCCACTGTTAGGATAGGTTTTCATTGCATAGATTTATATTCATGTAGGCGGGTAGTTACCCGGCCATTCTTGTAATGTTTGAAAAATTATGAAATATAAATCTTTGTGCGGGTAAGACCGCTACATTCACTGGATGACTTGCTTTATAAAGGTTATATGACTTGCTCATGCATACTTTAGTTTAAATTAGCAACTTTCCAAGTGTTTAGAATAAGTTAACCTTTGAACGTGGTAGATAATAGGTTGAAGTTTTTCTTCCTCCTTCGTGATTGTGCGGGTAAGACCGTCACTTGCACTTAGTAGGATGGCTAAACTTTACCTATATCTGACCTGCGTGGAGGTTTTCCTCATCTTTTCGTTTGAAATTTTTTAAGTGTTTGGAATAAGTTAACCTTTGAACGTGGTAGATAATAGGTTTAAGTTTTGCTTCCTCCTTCGTGATTGTGCGGGTAAAACCGTCACTTGCACTTGGTAGGATGGCTAAACTTCACCTATATCTGACCTGCGTGGAAGTTTTCCTCATCCTTTAGAAATTTTCTAAGTATTTTGAATAGGTTAACCTTTCAACGCTCGGTTGTCAATAGGTTAGTTCGGTTTCCTCTATCATGATTTGTGCGGTTAGGACCGGTACTTTCATTTAGTGGGATCACCAAACTTTACCTATGACAGACCTGCGTGAAGGTTTGCCGTTTTGTGTTTATGCGGGTTTTGCCGCCTTCCACAAGCAACGACTTCTTTACACTTATTTATGCGGTGAAAACCGGCATCAGTGTTTTGAATAAATTAACCGTTCGACGTGCGGTTGTCAATAGGTTAGTTCGGTTTCCTCTATCATGATTTGTGCGGTTAGGACCGGCACTTTCATTTAGTGGGATGACCAAACTTCACCTATGACTGACCTGCGTGAAGGTTTGCCGTTTTTTGTGTTTATGCGGGTTTTGCCGCCTTCCACAAGCAACGAGTTCCCCACTTATGTATGCGGTGAAGACCGGCATATCAGTGTGGAAAGTTCATAAGTATAAATGTAAGATCATCAGCATCTATGTTCTAAGGAGAATCATTTCCATTAGAAGTGGCTCTGGGCCTTTTCTTTACAAATTTGGAATTGATCTACATGCAAATTGTGTAATTGAGCTCCCTTCCATGTTGTTGGGATGGGAGTGCCATCGAGCCGATATGCACCTGGTTCGGGATCTCGTTGTTTACGCAGTATGTAGTCTCCAACATTGAGGCTGCAATTTTATTCGTGTTTTCCCCAACTGGGGTTCTACACGCATCAGCCTGCTCAGCGTTCGTTACGCCGCGAGGTGCGCGAGCGTCCCATCTCTAACAAATGCTTCGACGATGTCCTTCACGTCTGTGCATTCTTCAGTGTTGTGGCCTTTTGTCCTGTGAAAGTCACAGTATTTGCTCCGATCAGCATTGTGACGATGTCGGATTATTGGAGCCTTTGGCCATGGGAGCTCCTCAGTGGCGAATATCTCGGTGACGCTTTTGGTGAGTGGCGTCCATCTGGAGTTCTGGTTCGACTGTACGTTATCCCTTCCGCCTAACCGATGTTGCAAGCCGGATGAGGTGTCAAAGTTTACCCTTGACTGCCAAATGCCTAGCTTCCGCTTTTTGTTTAGTCGGGCGGTAAGGACGTTGTCTTCTCTTGTTTTCTGGGTGTAGAGGTTTGTGCTCTGGGGAGATCTCTACCCAGTTGCTTCTCCGTTTCCGCAAAGCGTTTAGCTGCTGTCATGATGGCATCCCATGTGGATGGCATGCCATCTCTACCCGTTAAGGTGCGGATGAGCTCTGGGTCGTTCGCGCCCTGGATGAAAGCAGCGCGAACAAGATCTTCGCTAATATTACCCAGACTTAGCTTCTTTGAGTTGAAGCGAGTGATGAAGTCTGGCAAAGATTCATCTTCCTCTCGAATGCAATTGAGGATTGTCCATTGCTCTTCGGTATACTTTCTTTGTTGGCTGAAGTGTTGGCTAAACTTCTGATGGAAGTCTGCCCAATCGTAGATGTGGTTGACCGGTAGACGATCGAACCACGCTCTAGCTGGCCCAACAAGCGTCATTTGGAACATGTAACACCACGTAGGTTCCGTCCAATTACTGACGGTTGCCCGCGCTATGAATCTGTTCAAATGATCGTCTGGATCAGATATACCATCGTAAGTGCCGATGTTGGACATCTGTTTGGCACTTTTCGGGGCGATTGCTTCCGCAATGTCCCTTGCAAATTTGGACGTTCCCGCATTTGCCGCAGTTGGTCTAAATGCTTTTGAGAAGTCACGTGGGTTTCCACCCGCGTTTTTTGGTTTGAAGGTTTCTCCAAAATGCCTTCTCGGTTGGGAGTCCGTTTCCTTACGCTTCCCTTTCGCCTTATGACGAGGGTTTGCGTCACTATCGGATTCCTCCGAATCATCGTCCAAGTACTCTACGAATTCATCAGCGTGTTGGAGTGAACGTAAGCGTTCATCCAACTCAGCTTGGAATTCTTTTTGACGTGCTTCCGCCCACGCTTTAACTTCATCGAGTGTTTGGCGGGGGAGCCTCGTTCGCTGTCTCTCTAACTGGGTATCGGTGAATCCCAGTGAGCGATTATTTACTGCACTTGCCCCAACTCGGGTAACTGGGGTAGTGTTCGTAAAATTTACTGCACTTGCCCCGGCTTGGGTAACCGGGGTAGTGTTCGTAAAAACTGTGTAGTCGCCGGTATTCCCCCCAGTAGCTGGGGTTGTGGTTACCGGGGTTTCTTTAACCATCTTTCCAGAAGTTTGAAAAAAAAAAAACTGAAAAAAGAATAAGTTCTAGCTTTTATGCACGGATGGCGCCAATGAAGAAACACTAATCGACCCCGGGCAGATTACGGGTAATCTGGGGGTTAAATAGATGTTTCCCACGAGGGGTTAGATCCGGCAAAGATGGTCCTTCTGATAACCTGCAAAACAGACACCGTGAGCTCGTCACTGAGAAGGGGGGGGGTACCTCCTTGTGACCACCCTCCGGCGTGAGAATCATACTAGATTGCTCTTGAATATAAGTGTATATTAAGAGAATGACTAGAGCAGATATCAGGTAATATATCAAGATATGAGATAAGATTATATGATAATACCATTCCAAGGTGTTGGAGTATTTATAGCCGAAGGTAGGTTTCCAAGCAGGTACAACCGGCTGAATAGTGTTCCTGTTCTGCCAACTGTGGGCTACGCACATGCCATGCTGGTGGTTGGTGGGTAGGCAGCGGCTGATAGTGACCAGGCCGGCTGTGTACTATTCCTGTTCCACCAACTGCAGGCTATGCACGTCCTCCGACAGGTTGGTGAGTAGGTCAGCGGCTAATAGTGACATACAGTACAAGAGCGTGCTGCTCGTCATACTGTTGTCAGTGAGCTGTCGTATCTTTGGTCAGATCTTTTGTCCATACCTCGTCAGGTACAGTACAAAAGATCATCCAGTATCGTACGGACTGGCTCATTTGGGCGGGAGTTCTCCCGGCTTTGTGCGGGAGAGTTCCCGGCTTTGCTCATTCCTTATTCAGGTGACATTACTGAATTATTATGAGAGCTAAGTGCCTTGTGCGTGTAGCTTTGCTGCGCAGGTAGCCTTCCCTGATGGCTTGTATCCGCAGCTGCGGGAACAGGCAGAGTACTTCACCATTGGGAGGCTTTTCCTGCGGGAACAGCTTGCGTACTGCGCGTAAGGACGTCACGTCTCTGAGCATGGTGGGTCCTGCGGATCCAGTTGGTCTCTGCGCAGACGTCCCTTTTAAGTTAAGTCTTGCGGGTTCAACAGCGCAGACGTCCGTTAAGGAGTCTTGCGGGTTCAACTGCGCAGACGTCCCTTTTTAAGGTGAGTCTTGCGGGTCCAACTGGGCTCTGCTGGGACCACCCTCTTCAGTATAATACAAAATCTGATATGTTAAATAATTCACAACAATATAATTTGACCTTAATATAAATTCTAAATATGTACGAAAGATTTCATCCTTTATAATAATATATTTTACGATCCTGATGTTACGTAGATGAAACTACTGATGTCCAAACATTGCCAAGAGCTCAATTACCTAATCATTTAATATTATAAGTTTTATTTAATATTATAACTTCAGTTGAGCTCATAATATACTCTGACCCAAACATAAATTAAGATGACATTACACTTTAAAGAATTATTAAATCACTCCTCATTTGTGTTATATTTGTTAAAAATGGACCCATTGATTATGCTTTTCACGGGTTAAAAAACAAAAAACAATATATTAAATTAACAATTAATAGAGATGAGATATAGTTAAAAGGATTAAATCATTTCCTTTGAATGAGATGAAGTGATAAAGTGAAAAATAAGTTACGTAATGTTTATACATAGGTAATGGAGTTTAGAATATACCTCATGGCGACACGGCCTGATATATTGTTCGTTTGTTTGAATTCTCATTTGGATTATTCAATTTCATAACATCAACATAGTCTGATTTTCCTTTTATTATTACCAATAATAGCATGTCTGTAATACATGAAACGGTCATTGTTGAATACTTTTTAGAACTTGGCCCATCAAAACAAATTAATCATTAAAATGAACTCATAAAAAATGAATATTATTTAAAAAATTAATCTTATGAACAATGCAAAAACCTTCTATACTGAGCAAGATCTGCTTTCATAATCTTTACAATTACTTAAACTGATGATATCGAACCATTCGAGCTATGAGAAAATGACGGGATCGTCAAACAAGCCGATAACGCCCTTTCTAAGCACATAACAACTTCACTCATTGTAGGCCGATCTTGCCCCTCTAGCTCGACACAATCGACAGCTATATATCCGACATATTGTACAGCTTCGATTTCAAACGGTGTTGGTGGAGGGACTTTAGGGTCCAAAATCCGGTGTATCTCATCGCGTAAAATGTAAGGTGCAACCGAATCAACCACATTCCTTCTCTCACCAGTTTCTGTTTTATGAATCGCGCGATGCCCTGATAACATTTCCAGTAAAAGAACCCCAAAACTGTACACATCACTTTTAGCTGTCAACTGCTCAAACTTATAATACGCGGGGTCCATGTAACCGACCGTGCCTGCAGCATGTATTGATAGGTGTGACGTGTTGTCTGGTGGGCCCAACAAGGACAACCCGAAATCCGATACCTTACCCGTCCATTCGTCATCAAGCAATATGTTCGATGACTTAATGTCACGGTGAATGATCGGTGGATCAGCGTAGACATGAAGGTACTCAAGCCCACGGGCCGCATCCAGAGCGATTTTGAGCCTTGCGGGCCACAACATTATATACGAGCCATATAAACTATGCAAATGGCTATGAAGGCTCCCGTTTTCCATGAATTCGTATACTAGAACGAGTTCGGTTTCTTCTTCGCAAAACCCTAGTAACCGGACCAAGTTTTTATGATTAACCCGAGATAAAAACTCAAGCTCGTTTACAAACGCTTCGTTTGTATCCTCTTGGCGTTTGTGCATACCACCAGGATACGATGACGAGCTCGTTAATTCGGCCCGTTTCACCGCTACTTTCCGACCATCTGGTAGTAACCCGTGGTAAACCGACCCGAAACTTCCAATCCCAATTCGATGATCGTCCGAGAAGTTACCGGTCGCGTTAATAATCGTTTGTAATGTGAATTCTTCCAAATGACCCCCAGTTCCCATACTGATCAAATGACTTAGTTTCTTAACAAGCACACGATTCGCGGCTTGAACTTGCGAAGCGATTTGATCGTCTTCCATAGGGCCCGAATCGTGAACTTGACTACCATCACTCGATTTACAGAATCGAATGATTAGAAATCCAATAACTAGTATAAACGAAAACGAACCGACTGACCCAACCACCACGAAAGCCACCATTTTATCACTCCAACCACCATTTCGTGGCGGCGGTGGCGGCAATGATGGCGGTTGTACTATTACCGGCGTGGGCGGAGGTTGATCGTAAACACACTGCTTACAAATCATCAACCCGTTCTCGCAAAATGCCGCATAATTCCCAATTGGGCCACAAGTACAAGAACTTGTACATAAACCCGGGATTACATTTTCAAACACAACCGAATTCACAGCTTCATTTCCCCAACAATAAACCGAATAATTCCAAGTCGAAATCCCACAGAAAACACCGCGGTTCACCTGCAATGCCTCGAAATGAACCCGCTGTAAATATTCAGGCAACCGGAAACCAGTGTCACCCCAGCAAATCACAGTTCCGTCAACCCGGATCGCACAAAACCGATTATCTCCAACGGAAACCGATTTAAACAGACCATCCGGTTTCCAAACCATCTGCTCGCCCCAACAATTCAAACTGTTACTCGAATTCACAGCACAAACACGGGTATTACCCGCGGAGATAGCATTGTAACTTCCATTACTAGAAACATTTAAGTCATTACTTCCTGAACATATTACTTGTCCAGAGCCAGACAACCCACACACATAATTACCCACAACTGAAACACTAGAGCTGAACCGGGTTCGGTTGAGAGCGATATCATCATTAAACTGATCCCATTGCCAGCATAGTAGCTGACCATTGGCGCCATCAATCCCACAAATATGGGAATCACCGGAGTCAATCTCTATAAGGGACGAACCATGATAAATCCGTTTAAACACGACGATTCCGTTAGCCTGGAACCTCCAGCATACCAGAACGGAATCAGTTGGTGATACGGAGCCTAACCCGCATAGGAAATTAGACCCGCCTACGATTCCGATTAACGGGAAGTTGATTTGGTTGCCATATGGGAATATATTCGGTGTGCAGTTGAGTTGAGGTTGTGACTTGGTTAAGGCGCATATTAAGGTTTGGTTGGTGGAGGTGATGTGGGAGATTGAAAGAGTTGGGAGTGAAGAGTTGGAAGATTGGATGAGAAAGAAGAGGGTTAGAGAGAAGATGGAGTGAGCCATGAAAATGGTGGTAGTTTCATGGTGAAGGTGGTGTATGTGTGATTGTATGTGAAAAGGTGTGTGGGTGTAGACGCGGTTTGTATTGGGTTGTGGAAAGAGAATGACAACGGGGAGAAGACCATTTCAAGCATTGGAATAACGTTTACGTGCTACCAATTCAAATCACAATAATAGTTATGAATTATCAGTGTCATTATTGTTAAGTCAAATTAAAATAAGTTAAATTATAACCATTTAGAAATTAGATCAACTTTGCTTATTTATAAATTTTAAATCAAATAAATAGTTTTAATACACAACGAGCATCTCACGATGTGTATTGCGAGCCGTTAAAAAGATATACAAATTTTACAAGTTAAATTGTAGAAAACATTTTCAAAAGTTCTATTGTAAAAAAAATATATATAAAAAAAAAATAAAAAACAAACAAAACAAAAGCTTTTATGTAAACTCACGCGTTAATGAAAGGACATTGACGATACCCGAAATATTACGTAAAAAGGTCAAGCACTTTGTGACGGAATCGTTATAACCTAACAAAAAATAAACATAAAAATGTTGGACGACATACAAATGTTGCAACGTATTAACTCGCGACTCAATCGAGTTTAAATTATTATTAATAATAATAATAATAATAATAATAATAACAACAGCTAAACAAGTTTTATAAAGTGTATAGTTAATTAAAATTAAAAGAAAACGATAAGGGTTATTTGTGACTTATACCAATACTCTAACGGAAGAAAACACAAATATATGGTATGCTGTAAAAACTTGTACATTGAGCTTGCAGGCTAAAGGGTATATGGCTCATTCAGTCATTTGAGTCATTCACCTATATTCGCCACGTCTGCGCTACGTCAGTCTTTCCTCTATCATTCAACGTCACACTTCAAGCACCATTACGTGTGTTCATGAGAGGGGTGCCAAAGGGGTTGACACAATAACACCGTTTAGGGTTATAAGAGTCATTTGGGGGTAGGGATGTAGACGAGCCGAGCCTTAGCTTGAGCTAGATTCCTTTTGACTTATGAGGGCTCAAGCTCGGCTCTTTTGATTTATGAAGGCTCGAGCTTGACTCATTTCGAGCTCTTTTTTTAAAGCTTGGATTCGGCTCGTTAATTGTTTTTCAAGCTTGAGCTCAACTCCTTTTATACATAAGATCAGTCATAGAGTCAAATCTTTTTCAAAGTTAATGGCATTATCACATAATTAGTATAATTAGTATATGTTACAAATTACACAATTTAATCATTCAAAACCTTAAAAAAATCACTTAATAGTAAAATTAGTTATCTAAATCTTATAGACATTGCCTAGTTCCAAAATCTTGTCATTTAATATCTTATATTTAGTTTACTCAAGACTAATTTCATACCACTTCAAAACAACAAATTTGCTTGTAATCTCATGCTACTTTGAGTCATTAAAACTTTTTTGATGGGACACTTTAATTATAAGGTTGAGTTATTCTATAAGGTAGCGCTTGGTAAAAGGGAATGAGAGGTGGAATGGAATGAGTCATTCCAAATTAATGAATAAAAATCTTGTTTGGTTATGATGTGGTAATGGAATGAACCATTCCATAATAAATGGAATTCCTTCCAAATATAGGATTTTCATTATTTAAGGAGTCGGTGGTTTTTTTTTCATTTCTTTAAGGAATGGAATCAACAACAACAACAACAATAAAATATTATGATTATTATTATATTATAATTATTATTACAAATTATTATATTATTGTTATTAATTTTATTATATTATCATTATTTTTATATTATAATATAACAATTATTATATTAGAGTTATTATCGTCTTCTCAATATTATTAAAATTATTTGACGAATCTAACGCTTCATAACACACATGAGTGATTCAACATTTTTACGATTATTTTTATTTGCTTTAGTGATCTCGTTGAAGCGCGCGGGTCTTAAAAATGAGTTAATACGAATATTCATATTATTAATATTATTTATTATTACTACTAGGAGTAGTAGTGGTAGTGGTAGTGGTAGTAAAGGGATAATCAGTCCATTCCTATATGGTAACCAAACATGACAAAGAAATGGTAATCGTCCATTCCATTCCCTCATCCATTCCTTTCCCACGTTCATTCCAATCTCTCATCCATTCCATTACGTCATACCAAACATACCCTAAATGTTTACAAAAAATAAGAAGTATGAGAAATCATAATTGATACCAAAACATGTAAAAACTTTTACAACTAGTCCTTAAAATGACCTAAACATTACTTAAAATTCGCATGATTACGTAAATCTTGAGGTAGGCAGAAATACCAGTTAACTGACCCGGTCAAAAAGTCGAACCAGTTTGAAACCGATATGTAATGAAACCGTATGTTTGGAACCGGTTTGTAATTTCTCTACCGAAACCGGTTAATCGAGCCAAAAACCGGCCAAAACTGGTCAAAAACCAATCGTAGACCAGTTAAGAAACTGGTTTCAACTCGAACAAAACTGATTATAAAATGATTTTGACTTTTTATTGACCAAACCGATCCGAATTTAGGGTTTGAAACCGGTTTGTCAATTTTCAATCAATAAGCAAAGTAGATTATTGAACCGATATGATCATCGAGTCTACAAATAGGGACCAGACTATTTGTCAGTTTTTCTTTGGCTTTGTTTGTTGCAAAAAGCTACGAAATAAAAGATATTGTTGAAGAAATGAATAATTGAAATTGAGAGCTACAGTGTACATACAAGTCCAAAATTAGGAAAAGAAATGGCGTGTTAGATGGTGGGTTGACCCACGACCCTTTCTAACCATAAAGCTTGATATGTTGATTGTTGATTTAGTCATACAATAAACTAGAAGAGTGGAATTAAGAGGAGAACCCAATTTAACAATCTGATTATAGTATTTTTTTTTCCAATTTATTTTTTTAATGAAATTAAAATATTAATTTCTTTTTAGACAAAAAAGCATACGAATTTAGAAGTGTACTCTAGGTCATGCAATTTTTAATAGTTAATTGTCGACTTTAGTAATTACACTAATATACACGTGCATGAAATATACTATTTATATTTGTAAAAAATCACAATATTTTTACGGGTTTTCTACAGACACCAAGGGGTTTGCTAGAAAACACCTTTATACGCGGCGTATAGCTAATAGCAGTAATAAGAAGAAAGACGAATGGAAGAACTAAGAAGAAAGGTACGGATATCAGGAAAATCAGAGATATATAGGTCAATATCGCTGATATTATCATTACCGATATTATGACCGATATTCTATATGGAGACAGAGAAAAGGTATGTCACCAGCTCACCGCTATAGCACTGACACTGATATTAACTACATAGAGCAAAACAGTGAAGTAATATGGCATAGAATTTATAAACCTAACATTATCAGTTATCAGCATACACATTTATTAACTCCGAATCATTGATTCACTCAAAACTATAAAACTAGCATAAATAATGAACCAAAACTTATAATCAAGAGACAGTAACAATGTGTGAAATTAAAAGTTAAAGTTAACACTTAACAGTGAACCTAATATGTGAAATGAACTGTGCTCTCTAAAACTACACAATAGTGAACAGGAACTAACAATGAAGAGACAATAATATGTGAAATTGCACAAGAACTAATAATCTATGAGCCTAATTTATAGAATTAACAGTGACGTATAAAGCTAACATAATGAAATATTAATCTTTGAGATTAACGGTTAAGCAAACAGATGAACAGTGAGCAACAACTTAACGCGTGATCAAGTGAATTTATGAAGCAAATGTATGTGTGAAATAATAAAGCAAATAAAAGTGAAGAAGAAGTAACATATTACCCGAATCTTTGCTCGCACTGATGAAGATTGGACGATTTCTTCGGGAAGTGACCGGTGATGGGGCTACGGTTCGAACCTTCCTCTCATGGCTTCAGAGTGAATCAATAGTCAGAATTACGTTACTACTATTTAATTTAACCACAGATTATACTGTGATTAAGCCCAGACATAAAGCCCACTGTTGTATTATTAGCTTAACCTAAATATGAGGTCCACCGTACGTCCATGATTGAATGTAAATATTTTACACGTTTCCTCCCAGCATTACTTCTTGTTGACATATAAACTTATTATGCATTCTTGGGTTTAATATAGAAGGAAAAAAAATGATAGGATTTATGTGAAGAATGAAAAAGAAATTATATACTTATAACGCATTCTCGAGTTAGAATAAAAGAAAGTGTTAATTACATTCTTGAGTTAGATAGGAAGGAAAAAATAGAAAAAAATTGTAACTTTACAATTATGTTCTCATTCTTGAGTTAGATAGGAAGGAAATGATAGGGTAAATTAGTAAATATTGTACATGATTATAAAGTTTTTCATCACAATCAGGCCATATTTGGCTGGAAAGTTTTGAAAGAAAAAACCCTAACTTTTCTTTTCATTCTCTTTCTTTTCTTAAAAAAAAAAAAAAAAAAACCTTACGAATGAAAAAAGAAAAATTTTCTTATCCAAACCCTTAATTAAAAAAGTTAAGAATGCATTGTTAGTCTTTGGGGCTCCAAAGCTTTAAACAACAACATAATTTCTTAAAAGGTTTAGTCATAATTGATTGCTTCTTTAACGTTTTTGTTTTTAGTACAAAAATATATAAGGAAATAAGAGCAATGAACCTGATTCACAACATAATAATAAATCAATAGCTCCAATATAACCAAATATGAATAACCCAGTCATAAACACTATTAGATAGCGTTTGGTATACAGTAATGAAATGCGAAATGAAATGGTTAATTACGAATGAATGAAAAAAAAGGTGTTTGATTGGTTCATGGAATTGAATGCTCTATTACCTAATCCGTTTCATTCCCTCTAAAACATCCAAAATTCATTCCATCCACCACCCTTGTTTTTTTTTTCATTCCACCGTCCTTTTCACCCTACATCACCTCTACCACCCAACCACTGACCACCGCCACCACCACCACCGCTAACCGCCGTGATGTGCTAAAAGTAGTTTAATATTAATAACTAAATTACGCTAATCTAGACACTAAGTAATAAATTCTAGACTCTTAAACATAACTAAACTACTAACCGGCAAGTGAATCGGTCGACTCTGGTACAACTAAGTAATTCCGGATATCGAACCCACGAGACTTTTTTAATTACGTTAACTAGCTAAGTTAGACTCAACTACAAACACGACTATTTATTTATTATTATTTCTTAAAAGGGGGGTTTACTAAAAACTAAAATTAAACTAATTAATAAAACTAAAGACTTAAGAACGACTTAACCTTAGACTTAATTCAGATGATGACGAGATAACTACCTAGGCTAGAATCCCCTAAATTTCAGTTATTACTTAATCGGGAAAATATTTAGTTATGGACTGGGATCGTAAAATAGACACCCGAGAGAAAACCCGAACAGGACCCCTGACCCTTCTCAAGAGACACCTATGGGTTTCTATTAAGTTTTAACGCACACCAGTATTAAAAATCAAGTTTCCTTACGGTCACCTAATTATTTATGACGTAGTTCATTTATACGAAATCCTACCTTACAGCGTGGAAATCAAATGCAGCTTAAAATATTAATTGATTTAATAGACAATAATTAAATAATCAAACCTAGACGGACTCCTTACGAAGAACTAAATCTAGTAAGATCAAATAATAAATACCTATCAATAACTTAGCACTTTACAGATTTAGGTTAGCAGTACACTTAGGTTTATTTAATTAATAATTATTATTCCTATGATCTTATTGCAAATCAATCATAAAATAATAAAAAACACAAAGTAATTGACCTAATAGCAACCTATCATAATGACAAACAATAATCAAGGCAACTATGGAATAATAACAATTAATCAAACAATCCTAAATATCCATACCCATCAATTTAATATAAGTAAACCTTTTACTAAATCATAAAACCATAACGATAAATAAATCCCAAATCAAAACACAACGTCAAAGTAGGTTCATCATAAGCGTAGGCAGTCTATAATGTTTAGCCTAGCATCTTAAAATCAAACAAAACAATAATAAACGAAATCATAGCGAAAATAAATAAGAACAGAAGAATAAATGTGATAAAACCCGGAGTCTTCGTCCTTGATCGATAAGCACTTCGCCGGCTGATTCGTGGCCTTCAAACCCTTGGAAATATCCTCTCTTTAGCTCCCAAATTCGTCCAAAACGACCAGGGTATTCAGGTTATGTTTAAGGTTAAGTTTGGAGGTGTCTAAATAGGTTTTCTAGGCCCAAAGCAGGTAAAAATTGAAGTTTCTAGACTCTGATCGCCGCCGCGCTGGCGACGGGGAAGCCTTGTGTGGCCGCGCAGCGCTCTGGCAAAGTGGGAGGGGCCGGTCTGACCGGTTCGGTTCAATTCTGATGAGGTCCGGTTCAATTCTGATGCTCCGATTCAATTCTGATGCTCCGGTTCACCGGTTTGGCTTGTTTTAGCTCATTTTTCACTATTTTTAACCACGATAAACCTCCGAAACCTACATTATTCAAATATGTTAGTAATATACAAATTCTAATAAAAACCGAACAAAAACAAATAAAATATTATATAAAATATACAAGGGATTTATATATATTTAACATTATATCACGCCGCCTCCGACCACCACCACTGCCACCGACACCGCCGCCAACTATCACCTCCAACCATCGCCGTCACTCATGACCACCTCTCATCGCGCACCGACCACCGTCATCGCTAACCGCCACCACCCACCGCTAACCGCTGTCGTCGTTACACACCCCCGACACCGACCATCGCCACCCTCCACAACCATGAACCACCATCATCACCACCCCCATCATGAGTCACCACCAATTTTGTTTTATTCCTTCATTTTTCCTTGGATACCAAACTAGGGGTGTGCATGGCTCGGTTTGGGCGGTTTTGAGTGAAACCCATAACCATAACCGATATGTTGGTTAATGGATAACCATAACCATAACCATAACCATAACCGACCTGTTATGGCAGTTTTGGTTAATCGGTTTTGTAGGTTATAGTGAGTCGGTTAATCGTAACCAAAACAATGTAATTGAGCTTAGAAGTTTGGTATCAATTATTACAAAAAAAAAATAAAAAAAAATGACATGACATAATCTAACAAGGTATATAATTCATAATAGTAATACCAAATATTCAAAAGAATGATATTATATAATCTAACTATGAAATTCAACTTAATTTGATAACAAACGATGAACCAAAAACATCAAAATGATATAATCCAACAACATGTTTGGTGGAAGTTAATCCCAAACATATTAAACATATTGTTGCTTAAATAAATGGGTCGGTTTGGTTATAGAGGTTTTGGAATTATCTTTAACCAAAAACGACCCGTATTTGGTGGTTTTTAAAAATTCATTAAACCGACCCAACGGTTATGTCGGTTGTTGGTTAAAATCGGTTCGATTATGTCGGTTATGGTTCGGTTTAACGGTTATGGCGGTTAAGTTGCTCACCCCTATACCAAACAACACAAAGTAATGATTCATTGCATTTCACATGGTAACCAAACAAGATAATTGAATAGTAATGATTCATTCCATTATCTCGTCCATTCCATTACCTCGTCTATTCCATTATCTCATACCAAACAGACCCTTAATCCAAATTCCAAAAGTTGAGTCTATACAAAAAAGCCCAAATATCTCGTTG
This sequence comes from Bidens hawaiensis, assembly GCF_021521415.1. Classification (NCBI taxonomy): domain Eukaryota; kingdom Viridiplantae; phylum Streptophyta; class Magnoliopsida; order Asterales; family Asteraceae; genus Bidens; species Bidens hawaiensis. Next base: position 82,589 of record NW_027495314.1, on the reverse strand, counting down.
TTACTTGTTAGCAAACACAAAAGGTGGTTAACCCGGACCAGAGTTACTAAATCAAACCAGGTTTGAAAACTGAAAAACTACCAAGTACTAATTACATGTTTATGGTTCTGTCTAGAGTTGCACAAACCGGGTATTTTCAGAAACTAAAACCGGTTCCGGGTATAGTTGGGTATTTGACCAGGTTTTCCAGGTTTTTTTTGGGTTCGGGTAGGGTCGGGTCGGGTTTTGACCGGCACGGTTCCACCGGGTCTGGGGTGGTTCCGGTTCCTGGTATAGCTTTGGGGAGAAATCCTATACCAGGTCCTACCCGCAGGTCGGGTACGGGTAGGAACCAGTTCGGGGTCCGGTACATCGGGTTTCGGAACCGAGTATTTTGTGCACCTCTAGTTCAGTCTAAAGGTCTAAGATTTGGAGTACAAGACCGAATTAGCCCATGGGCTTGAAAGTTGGACGTAGGTCTGATAATGGGCTACGCTTATATAGAAACTTTCCGGATTTAAACCTAATCGGCAGCAAAGTTAGTTATCATATCATGATATGCACCTAAACTCGATTACGCTCAAGCTTAGCTCGTTATGACTTACGAGAGCTCAAGCAGGGCTCGTTATGTGCTCTTATTTTAAGGCTCGAACTTGGCTTGTAAGTCTTTTATTCAGGCTTGAGCTTGGCTAAGACTTGGCTTGTATATTATTGTTAATTAGTTAATGTACATTTTTAATTATTTTATATATTTTGAGAAAAACCTTAAAGGAGCCTAAGCTAAGCTCGAGATCGTGTGCAATACTGTAAACAACCCAAAGATTGGCCGAGCTCGGTTGTGCGGTGTGAAATTAATAAATAGACATTCCAAGGAGTTAAATACTCAAAAATACAGTGTGATCTTTAAGGGTCGACGAGCCTAAACAATCTTCCCATAAAAGGCTCGAGATCGATAACTAAAGGAGCTTTATTTGAGGCTCAGGCTCAGTAAAGCTCGGCTCGTTTAGAGGTTTTTTATTAAATAGATCTCAGGTAGCTTACGAACAGCTAAATTCGTTTTCACCCTAATCATATGTTCTAAATTTAATATCCCTGGTACGTTTGAATTTTAGCCTAGGTAAAACCGTTGCAAACATATCATTATGCCTTAAATCAAGTTGCAGTATACATTGCATTTAATCATGAACTAAACAAACCACCTAAAAAGGGCTTTTTTTGCACTATATATATATTCATGAGCCCAACATTCGGCTTCTCTCCAACCGAAAACCTTTGGTTTTATCATCTCACCAATACAAGAAAAGTTTTCCAAACTAGTATTTAGATCGTTTATAGAACACATCTGTATGTATAAAGAACTGAAACCATGCTCTTGTTTTATGTTCGTCCAAACCATCTCTTCGAGTTCAAGCACACTATACTATATGTGAACCAGACATGACTTGATAAACACCACCAACCATGTTTAGTCATGCACTCATCATGCTTATACGATCCTCAAGCCGGTTACAAGTGCTAAAAATATCAATATAATATGTAAAAACTAGGATATAAACGTCACAAACAAAAATCAATATCTTATCCGCAAACACAAAAACCAGTCTAAAGTTTCACTGCACAAGAGATAATGCACTCACATTATTTCAACCAACACTAGGGTCAACCACCTGTCCCATAAACAAAACAACCCCGGATACATCTTCTCTGATCACAAACACAAACGGGTGATCCGCCACAAAATCTATCTCATCAATAATCAATCCACACCCTAACCCCCAAAACGCCGATAATGCAGCAGCTTCTGTACCGTCTTCATCCACATTCACAAAGCATTTATGGTGAATGCGACCATAAATGCTTTCACCAGTAGACGAGTCAGCCATTTCACTCAAACTACCTTCTTCACTAAAAGGCAATACAACCCCTAGTTCCTTTAACACATCCGAAGCTTCAAACCCAACGAGATGTTAAACTTTGGTATCAAGAGTTTCGTGACTATAATAAGTTCACTTGGAATGTGATGGTCAATAAAGTCAGGTGTGGAACTGATTTTGTCTATTAAAGAGTGAATCCCGTCTTTTGCGTTTGGGAGGAAAAAGTACATTGTGAACTTGCGTGTATCTTTTCTGTTTTGCAAGTAAGGAAGACTGAGGACCTTAAAATCATCATATGCACACGCTAGTTGTGTATCGTTGCTGGTCATGAAGGGAACTTGAACTTTGTCACCATTGAGGAGGTAGAAGTCGAATTCTTTTGTCCTTGACCGTTTAAACTTATCATTCCATGATCCCTTGAAGTAGATTGTGCTTACAAAGATGAGCCACGTGAGAGGGTTAACCTCATTCCCTGAAAGAAGTTGTTTGATAAGACCATTCGTTTGCTTTTCGGCCCATAAGTTGACTTCATTGACCACTTCAACCGTCTACATTAATCAATCAATAATCTGTTAACTACAACAATTGTTTTCACCAACATTTGCTGTGACTAGGCATCTAAATGAACTAAACAAATGCTAGCGGAGCATGCTCGTTTAACTTTACCCCAACAAACGATTGAACACGAACATGTTCTTGTTTAGGTTTGTTCATTAAGAAAATGAGCATGTTCGTGTTCGTTTAGGTTTGTTTGTTGATAATATAAACGAACGGATCACGGACGAACATAACTAAGCTAGCCAACATCAAGTAGAGATAAATGTGAACAACAGTGTGTCAGGCCTCAAAAGTTAATAAAACTTGACTAAATTGTAATGTGTAATTTTATAATTTCTTAAACCTTTAAATGAATACATTAAAGAACGTAAATGAACTAACCCTAGACAAATGTAAACTAACAAAAATAATGTAACGTAAACAAATATAAACGAAACGCAAAAGGTTACAACTGACCTTGTTTTGGAAATCAACTTGGTTGCAATCCGCTTTATAAACAGCGTCGACAAGCTGTTTAAAAGAAGGTTTAAGAGAAAGTGTTTTGTCGATCCAAACCCCGTTAGTAAAACGCACTTGGGTCTCACCTTTGTCAGCAAAGATGAAAGGAAGAAGCTGTGAATAAAGAGAGTTGAGGTCTTGAGGAATGTCAGGAGTTGGTTGAGTGTTGGACCGTTGGAAGCGGCGGTTAGTAAGCTGAGGACCACATGGATTGAAAGCGGAGAGAAAACGACGTTGGTGTCAGGAAACTTGTTGTTAAGAAGGTGAGCTGCCAGTGTGGTTGAGACATGGGCTTGGTTCCTGATTGAATTTTGAAGAGATTGGTTTGTGAAATCAACTTTTGTAGATGAGTTCATCTCTGCGTGTGTAAGGCAAAAAGCGTGTAAGTTAACATATTGTTGTCGCAAATTAATATTATGATGTTGCACGAATATTCATTCTCATAATAAAGTTTAATGAGAAAAATATTATCATATAAATTAGTAACAAGTGACCTTCTTCATCTTCAAAGCCAGTAAACAAGGAAAATGAAAATTCTTCATCTTCACTATAATTTGCTTCATAACTAGTGGAGTCACTAACATCATCTTCCTCATCACTTGAGTATGATGCCATTCTCTATACAAAAATTTGATGATATTAAAAATTTATGAACCTAAACAAAACAGTGAGCTTATAAACCTAAAATAATCAGTTAATTAACAAGAGATAATAATAATAATAATAATAATATCACCTGTTAAAAAAAAGTGAAGAAAAAGAAGAAGAAGAAGGATCAGAGATGAATGGTATGGTGAGATTTTAGGTTACGTTTCAATTTAATCAGAGATCATATTGTGATTATTAAGCCCGCTGACGAATTATTAGCCCAACATAAAGCCCACGCGCATTATGTCGTCAGTTCATTCGCCAATATTTAAGGAAATCAATTTCGGATAATTAACTTTCAAACCCAATTAAAATCGAATTTGATTTCAGTCAAATTTGGGATTACTCGGATCTTCTTGTAATAATAATAATAATATAACGTTTGGAGAATAAAAGTAGGTTATGGACTTACACTTACACCCACGCGACTACATATCAAACATTTTGAAATTATGAGTAATTTATCTATACTATCTTTACTATATATAAAGGAGGAGTGAAGGACCTCATAAAATTTAAGAGGTACAATTTATATTGCATAAGTAACAATCCGTGATGTATGTCTTAAAGTAGTTAAGGGGACATAGTGGTCCACAATCAAATAATATGGATGAAAACAATTTACAATAATAGCCCCTCATATTTAGTTAACTATTTGTAAATATAAGTAATAGTTTCAACTTTGGTTCCTCATCTTGACCTATATACTTGACAAGTTTATTTAACTTTTTATTTACTTCTGTATCTTTAAATAAATTATGATTTAAAAAAACGAATTTACTTTTGCGACCTGCTTATTTTTGTCAACGTTTTGACATAAAAATTGTTCAAAACTAAAATATTAATTAAAATGTACAAGTTATTAATGCATTAATGTACAACTTCTCTTATGATAATAATATACACTATTGTAATTTACTTTAAATTGAACAAGTCAAATTATTATTATTATTATCATCATCATCATCAATAAACATTCACCAGGACAATTGGTATACATAGATCTAGATTAGTTTAATCTAAAAAAAGATTTGTTTAGTTTGATAAAACTGTATTATGAAAAACGATTTTTATATATATTAAGCATTTAAAATCACAAAGACATCTTTCGAATATTTTATATGCTTAGTATCAACTATCAAGCTACCTTGGAAAATATCACGTTGCACATAGCACAAACTTGTTGGATATTACATCCACTACATGAGAGTATTCTTATCATAATCAATTCAAATTCAAGTTGTTTGTAAAAAGGTATTCTCATCAATCTTCTTATAATTTTATTTTCTAGATTCTACTTCGTTAAAAAACTCATTTATATATAAGAAAGAAGTTTTAGATGCATTCTATATTCATGTTTGCGAACGCATTAAATTAACTAGCCAGTCATTTATAATTTTGCGGTTGTAATCATGTATGTTTTTTCTTTCAAGTTTCGTTTCATCGTTCATGATATATTTATATCGCTATATTTATATCGTCATCTATACCTAATAAATAAATAATTAATTGATAGAGCCACGTGTCATAATTTTTCATGCCCCGGGATTTATTTTTCTAGCTTCTCTTATTTCTGCTTTCGTGTTTATACTTATAAAACATAATATATCTCTATCTCTATCTATGCTATATATAATATAGGAGTAAGGGATCTCTTAAATTTTAAGAGAGGTACCACTGTTGTTGTATATTATACAAGTAATAATGCATATAATTTTAAGGGGCTGTTTGGGATTCCATATTTTCACCTCCTTATAACTTATAAGGATAAGTCATAAGTTACAAAAGTGTAACTTATCAACATTTCCTCTCACATAATAAGAAAACCCAAACACTTTTTATTTTATTTTATCATAAGTTATAAGTTATAAGGAAGTAAAAATAAGGAATCCCAAACAGCCCTAAGAATGTAGGGCTAAAATAATCTTTGCTCATTCAAAAACAATTTACAATAATGGTCCTTCAACTTCAATCAAGTTTGTTATTTATTAAATAGTTACACATATCCCTCCTCATTCTAAACTAACTACCCCACGACTTTTTAACGGCCACAACTTTTTCATATGTTAATATTTTTTCTAAAAAATTACACAATAAAAACGATCATTTTATTCTCTTTAATTTGAGTATAGTATTGCTACAGTTTATTAATTTTTTAAAAAACTAACATGTTACGTGATTACCAGTTATTACCGGCAGCGGGTCAGACAAGTTCGGCTAATGGTGTCAGAATGGGTTAGGGTTGGAACAGTTTAATACAAAAAAGGGTTAGTTTAGTTCATGTCGGGATGGGTTTAGATCGAAAGGGTTCATGTCAGAACGGCTTCGGGTTAAAACGTTTTTGGGTTGGAACGGATCCGTCAAAACGAATTGAGTTAAAAAGTAGGTTATTTGAAATTAGTGTACATTTCATCTTAGCTTCTTGATTGTCACCAAAAGTTACGCACGTTCAAGCATCAGTTACGCGGATGACATTGTTTATACATACTGGTTGCTCGCGTATAGGCGTTATGTGGCGCGCTTACTAGCACCGGTTACACGTACGATGCCACTTTAAATGCATACCACTGTCAGGTTACGCACGTGTCGTTGTGAGATTACAAACGTACTAACACCGGTTGCGTTTGCGCGTACAAAATCACAAACACAAACGGGTGTTCCGCCACAAAATCCACCTTATCAATAATCCTTGCACTCCCCTCCCCAAAAACACTGATACCGCAGCAGCTTCAGTACCGTTTCATCCACATTCACAAAACGTGTATGGTGAATGGAACGATAAACACTTTGACCAGTGGACGAGTCAATGATTTCGGTCATGGCACCTTCTTCACTAAAAGGCAATACAACCCCCAATTCTTTCAACACATCCGAAGCTTTAAACCCAGACGAGATCTTAAATTTTGGTATCAAAAATTTCCCAACTCGTACTTTTTTACTTGGAATGTGATGGTCAATGAAGTCAGGTGTGGAACCGATTTTGTCTATTAAAGAGTGAATCCCGTCTTTTGCGTTTAGGAGGAAAAAGTACATTATAAACTTGCATGTATCTTTTTTGTTTCGCAAGTAGGGAAGACCGAGTACCTTAAATCATCATATTCACAGGCGAGTTGCGTTTCGTTGTTGGTCATGAAGGGAACTTGAACTTTGTTGCCATTGAGGAGGCAGAAGTCGGATTTTGTTGTCATTGACCGGTCAAACTTATTAATCCATGCTCCCTTTTATCGGTTTGGCTCGGTTCGTTTATGTCGGTTTGCTTCGGCTCGTATGGTCATTTGTTACTGGATCCGAGATGGAAACGAAGTACGAAATAAAAGAAACGAATATTAATTATATACATACCTTAAATATCGGATCTTGAATAAATGGAAAGATGGATGAATTTGGGATTGTTGGTACAAGAGATTTATTTTTTGGTTGTGTGTACAATGATTGGAATGATGATGATAGAATGATAAGGATGGGAATTTTAGGGTTTAGGGGTTTAAATAGGCAAAGCCCAAAGGTTTTTAGGCCTAAATCACTTTTAAGTCCAATAATCCTTCTTAACTTTATCCACTACCTACATATTATTTTAATTAATTTAACGACATCTTGCGACACGTCAACTAAAATAAACTCGTATCATTTTATTTATTATTTATTGGAACTAGGCGTTACATGAGGCAAGAGGATATTCGAACTACCAAGTATCGAAACACACATGTAACAGAATTTTGAGAAAACCTTCTAGAGTTTCGGTTTGATTTTAACAAGTGTATGTTACTAATAGACGAGAACACAACGGATTTAGAAATTAAACTATAAAATTGGCTTTATATGGATGATAATTGGTAAGTCTTTCAAAGCCATCTACAACGAGAGCCGTTAAAAATGATTTAAGAATCTTACAAAATCAAACAATCAAATATTATACGCCGTGAAAAATACTATCAATAGCAAAGCTATAAGTATGGTTTAGGAAGAATATGATATAGACATACCATGTCTCTATCCAATAGAATAAAAAGGTAACTTTCAGAATATATTCAACTCAAATTATATGTATAGGAGAATATAAGTCACTTGCAAACGGATTTTCTAGGGACACCGCCCCAATTGCTAAATCGCCGACCTATACGCCGCGTATAGACCTATACACGGCGTATAGGTCTATACGCGGCCCTATACGCGGCGTATGACTCGGTGTTTCTAGAAAACACCACCAATTTTGTCTTATTATGTTTTTTTTTAATTTTATTTTTTTTCTTTGTTATTTTGTTATTATTATTATTATCATTATATATTAATTATTTGTTTAATATTTAATATTATTTCGGCGAAAAACAGTTAACACATATATATACCAAAAATCATTGTTATATAGATAATCTGTACAAATGAAAGAAAATACGACAACAGAACATAAAAATCTGCAGGAAGTCCTCCGTGTTCATGCCCATGCCGTCGTCGTGGCCCCCGAGGCCCCGGAACGCTTCGCCGACGTCGGTGTCGTCCTCTCCCCTGCGCCTCGCCCCCGAACCGTCCGCGGCATCCACGCCATCGCCACGTCCGCGTCTCACGCCAGACGTGCTCGCCTCGTGGTCAAAACTGGGAGGGGGTGGCGGTGGCACGGTGTACCGCTGTCCAGACAGCTCCGCTTCCCGACTGCTAACAAGCCAGCCGATCTGGTGCGACATCTGCCTCAACCCCAACTCAAGGGCCTGCAACCTAGCGTCGGTGACGGGACCCAAACGCACCACGCAATATGTTTCGTGGAATGTGCTGAGTCGGCCCCTAACAACAAAACAACAGAAATACGTTTAATACGAAGACGAATTAAAAGAAACGATAAAACGATAATATATTAAAACGTACCTGAGATGCGCCCGGATACTCACGTCCGTCACCACCATCGTCCGAATCCCCGTCGGGGGCCCCTCCCCCACGTCGACAGGCTCATGGACAAGCTCCACCTCCGGTGCCGCGACCGGGGGAGGCTCGACTAATGGCACCGGGACGTAAGGCACATGTGCCCCCGCCCCGGACACCACTCGATCGTACGGGCCGTTGGGCCCGGGAACGAACTCACAATGTGCATGCCGCCGCAACGGATGCGGTCCAACTCGCTCGGAGGGGTCGGAGCGATACGCAGGCCGTCCACCAGGTCTCCATGACCCAGAGATATCGCAAGCTGGGTGACATACCCGTCACCCATCAAGGACCCTCGTCCCTGCCTGAACTGGTAGCCGACAAAATAGTCTGCAAACCCGCTCGCGAGGTTGCAGTGCTTGTGAGTCAGCAAACACCTAAAAAAAACAGGTCGCGCAGGCTGCAGTGCTCCGCGCCCTGGTTGCGACCCGCGATGGACATCGCAATCAGTCTATGTAGGTACCTGTGTAATATAAGATAATATAATATAATATAATATAATATAATATAATATAATATAATATAATATAATATAATATAATATAATATAATATAATATAATATAATATAATATAATATAATATAATATAATATAACGTACCTGTGCAGCGGGCCCCTAATAGCCGAGACCTTGGACTTGGTGTCCAAGGGCCTATCCCCGAAGTCGTGATCGCTGATGGCCATCCACCATACCCGTAGGTCGTCCTCCGGCATCTGGTGGATGCTATGCGTGTATATCGGGTTGCGTACCTCCTGCGCGGTGTATAAGCCTAGAGCAACCGCGAACTCCTCCTTGGATAGATGGACGTCCTGCTCGAACATGCGGAAGTAAACCTCCAACTGTGTCGTATCGGCGCCTGGCACCCTCATCTGAATCTCTAGCGTACCAGACGCGCGGGGCCTGCAATAATATAATATAATATAATATAATATAATATAATATAATAACATACTATTATATATTATAATATAATAAATATATTAAAAACATAACAACGTGGAGTAAACTTACGTAACGTGTGTCGTGGAGTAAACCTCCAGTGTTAGCTCCCGGTGGGCTGATAGTGGCATACGGAAGCATCGGCTCCAGGGCGTATCCTGTCCGATGTACTCAGCCGCCCGCTGGTGAGCGTCACAGGACTCCAAAAACGACCATGATATAATCGTGCTGGGAAACGGGTGCATCTGGCGTAGGCGAATGTATCGTGTGTGGGCGTCAAAACCCTTAGTGAACTGCACATGAGGGTAGGTGACCAACACGTCGTCACCCTATAGGGGTCCGCGGCCCCGCCCACGGCCTCGGCCCCGCCCCGCCCCATCTGCTGCTCATACTCCTGCTCGAGCTCCTCCTCAATCTCGTCCCCAAACTATAATAATAACAAATTATTATTTTTATTATTATAACAATAACAATTACAATAATAACAATAATAATAATAATAATAACAACAACAACAACAACAATAATAATAATAATAATATTTATAATAATAATAATAGTATTTATAATAATAAAAAATAAATAATAACAATACTAATAATAATAAAAAATTTATATATCAGAGGCGGCGTATAGGGCTATACGCCGCCGCTGATAGTTCCTTCAAGCCGACGGCCGGACTCCGACCATATTAAAGCTGGACTCCGGCCGACGGTTTTATCCATCCACACAACAGCATCATCATTATCACATTATCAACAATACATCATCATCATCTTAACATAATCATCATCAACAACATAATATTAAAAAATTACCTCCATGTCGTGTCGGTGTCGGGTCAAATCTCTTCGGCTGGTGTCGTATTCCGGTCGGTGTCGGTCCAATATAGACTCGTGTGTGGATGCTCGGGCGGGAGTTTTGAAATTTGAAATGAAGTGGCAGTTGAGCAGCCGGCCAGCAATATAAGGGGCACAAATACGCCGCATATAGGTCTATACGCAGCGTATTCTGCCTATTTATTTATTTATTATTATTATTTATTAGTATTTATTATTTATTAGTTATTAATATTAATATTAATTTGTTATTTAATTATTAATATTTAGTTATTAATATTAATATTAATTTGTTATTTAATTATTGTTATTTATTATTAGTATTATTAGTATTTATTATTATTATTAATATTATTATTTATTATTTATTATTATTTATTATTATTATTATTATTATTATTATTATTATTATTATAGACTTTTCATCCATTGATACATTGTCTTCTATAAGCTGTCTAAATCTACGTTTGAGGATTCCCTTCGCCAACCCCTACGTATATGTTCGTACTCCTTCATACGTTGTCCGTACAGTGTTTTCCATTCGAGGGCCGCCGGTACGGCGCTTCTTTCCCAATTAAGGTTCGGCGTAGGCATTGGGAAATCTCCTACCAATTTGATATATATCCAGTGATCACCTCCCCAGTTAGCGATGCCTATAAGAACTGGATCCGGAATCAAGTCAGGACCGATTCTCAATGGGAAGTAAGATTCCGTCTGATTGCCAGCTAGGTTGACTAACACACACGCGTATGTCTGAGCAGCCACGTGCCCGTGACCGGGTACGCTGAACCAACGACTCGGCGGCGCCGGTTTGACCGTGTTGGAGTACGGAATGCTGGAATGAACCCAGCCGTATAATCTGTCATCCTCTTTGTTGAACATCGCCCTCCACCACCCTTCGTTCGTTTCCAGCTCGTTCTGCATTGCCCGCCTAATATCCAGCCAGAGTTTCTCATGTATCCCCAAACCTACGGTGATTGATCGGAAACCGCAGTTACCGTCTGGGCGTACGTTTTTGATGTCCGCGACGAACGGCTGGGCCCAGCTAGGAATGACGCTCCTAAACATTTCTATCGCCGGTACTTGCGTTGGCGAAACCATCAAAGGAAACCCGAGGTGAGCGCCGTATGTTTCGATGTCTTAGGTCGTCCCCGAGGAGTTTAAACCACGACGCTGACTGGGACAACGAACGAGTCAGCGAGAATGGGGTGGGGGGTTTCTTGGCTGGGCCCCTGTGACGAGGATGGGTTGTAGGAGCTGTGTCTGGGGAGATTTGGAGCGGGGGTGTATCATCTGTGCCTCAGGGGATCTGGAGCGGGGGTGTATGAGCTGTGCCACGGGGGATCTGCTTTTTTGGGACGCCCCCGAGGATCCTCTCTTTTTTCGGGTGACTTCTTTTTAGATCTCCCTAGAATAGCATATACGAGCTTCGCGAAAAAACTTTTCTTCTGATTAGGGTCATCTATGGACGATAGTGTATCGTTGATTTCACACATACCTGCTTCGTAGTCTGCGTCTTCGTTAGGAGGATAGCCTGGATCAAAATTAAGCCTCCTCCAGAACGGGTCAACATCCTTTATTGGGATACACGTGTCATTAACTATGTATCCCTCAATCCGACAAGCACATGGCAGCCCCGAAGACGAATACTAATGGTGGTCGCATGAAGCCCCACCGTCACGCATCTTGTGTATCAACTCATACTCGTTCACAAGTAGACCCAGAGCGTGAATCGACACCTTGTTTATTAACTTCTTCAACCAGACGTGCTGTCGATATCCTTCCATGACCTTGGAACGGGAGTCGTGAAAAGATTTACCGATCTCTTTCATCTGCGAGCCGACCATTTTAAGGATGTGCCTGGCAATTGTGTCGAGCGAGTTGTTTCTTCCACTGAGGTACCTTTTCAGATTTGCGTGCTGGCTCTCAACTCGGTTCGTCGTAGTTTCGCCGTAGTTTCGGCGTTCGTCAATCCAGCATGCTACAAACTTGTGTCTGTATGGATCCAGCCAGCTGTTGCGAATGTATTGCCAGACCTCTGAAAAATAAAGGGAAACGTTATTAAGACGTATGTTTAGGCTATTAATAACTATCATCCGGTTCGAAGGACTCACCTGCTCTATCGTCCTGTATCAAATGACGCTCCATGTTGATGCAACGGTTGTCTTAGTCAAGTATCGTCGGAGACTGATACAGGACCTTCCACCAGTACGCAAAGTCCGTCCCCATATCCGTCCTATATAAGCCCTTAAATTTTCTCCTTATATTCTCGGATATGTGCCACCTGCATAAATTTTTGCTGGCATTAGGGAAGACCGCGTCGCAGGCGTTCATGAGGGCCTGGTCCACGTCAGTCAGGATCACTCATCGAGCATTTGTTTAAGTTTCTCCAGAGCCAGGTGAAGTTCCTCTGCCGTTCCCTGATAACAAACGCGGTGGCTCCATGCAGTCATCGAGCATTTGATTGAGATATTATCCCGGACTTACCTGATGACATTGATTTAGGTTCGGTGTTGACGATGACATTAACACGTTTGCTTAAAGCTTTCGTTACCTCCGGCATAATACACAATGAAAGCACAAACTCAAACAACAATCCATACAACAACATGTTGTTGTATGGATTGTTGTTTGAGTTTGTGCTTTCATTGTGTATTATGCCGGAGGTAACGAAAGCTTTAAGCAAACGTGTTAATGTCATCGTCAACACCGAACCTAAACCCACGCCAGCATACGTGCCAACCTGTTCAGGTAAGTCCTAACTAATATCTCAATCCGTTGCTCGTTATGTTGGAGCAATAACCGAATTCCACTTCTCTGTCCAAAGTATGGGCTCCGATTATCGTTGCCGTTAGCGGATACCGCGGATCCGAGAGATTCAAACTCATCAAACTAATATCTCGATCTAGTGCTGGTTATGTCCGAGCAATGAATTCTTATACCGCACATCTACTATACATATGTATGTGTATATGCTGATAATTCTTTTAGCATACGCGACATGATCAACTTACAATACCCACAACTAAACATTAAAACAATAAAAAGCCTAAGCTTAATAGTGACGACTGATATGTGTTTGAGTAAACACAACTACGGTTGTCAGTGGTGACCGACGGTCAAGACAGTTGGAGTTTGAAGAAATCGAAGAACCAGATTTGAGATGTCGATAACGAAAGCAGGTAAGAAATTGAAAGTTTGTTTGGAAATGCCAGTTTTCCCAAGTAAGCCCCTACAACTAATTTCAAGATGTCGATAACGAAACCAGCCAATAAATTGAAAGTTTGTTTCGCACTGTCAATTTTCCCAAATAAGCCATGCAACTGAACACCCGTTGTCGAATTTCGAATAATAATATATTATTGATAAGTAAATAATATTAATAATAATAAACATAAATAACATTAATAATAACAATAGAAAAGAAAAAAAAAGAAAAAAAACCATAACAAGACAAAACTGGTGGATTTTTCTAGAAAACCAGCACCCACCCAACATAACCCGCACCCGTTTGATATAATATAATATAACCTAAATAATATAATATAACATAATATAATATAATATGATATAATATAACATAATAAAATATAATATAATAATAACATATTTTTATGTTATTATATTATATTATATTCTACATTACACTATAAGAATGTACCTCCGAACGTCTTGCGCCGGCGCCTGACACCCGCATCTGAATCTCTGGCGTACGTCAGGTACCTAATAATAAGAATATTTTAATACTAATACTAATATAAAAATTATTATTTTAATAATAATTATTATATGTCTAGAATAATACTATTTTAATAATCACAATAATAATATTTTAATAAATACAATAATAATATTTTATTTTATTAACAACAAAATTTTAATAATAATATTAATATTTTAATAGAAATAATATAATAAAAATTTAAACAATAACGGTAACAGTACGAGAAACCTAGTATGAGAAACATATACGTGGTGTCTATATAGTAAGTAGACATTGTATAATATAACGGTAGGTGCCTAAAAATATAGTTTACTTTTTCAAAAGTCACGTAACAAAACTAAACCAGTCACCAAATATATGTCATAACATGTACAATTACGTCCTAACATGTACTAAATAAAGATAAAACGAAACCTGGTTTAAATCCGAATAACCGTTAGCGGCGTACCCGGCTCCTCCTCGTCCGACTCCAGAAATAAATGGTTGTTGTTGTTGGTTGAATGGAGAGGGTGTAGGTGAGGTAGAAAAAAAAAACGAAAAAAAAAGGATGGACTGGGAGGGTACGATACGACAAGCCTATGACTGTCGTTCAGGCTAAATGTCAGATCGTACACTATACGCCACGTATAGACTTACACGCGCGTATAAAGGGGTGTGAAGGTGTCCGTAGCGGTACCCCTTTCAAAACTTAAGCAGAAATCAAGAAACGGTTAAACCCATTGACCTTTGATACTGACGCGTCATACGTGGGTACAAAGGCTTCCACGTACCGGTTTTAACGGTAATTAATAATGATGGCCCAATATTCTCCACACAATATTTTAATTATCATCCATCGGAAATGAGTTGCAGAGCATCAATGGATTCACCACCAATATCGCTTCCACTTCAATTGCCCCCAATTCACTACGAAGATGCTCAATTGCAAAGCCTAATCAGTTCTTCCGGCGTTTAGATGCAAAACCCAGATTGGTTGGTTCGAATAATAATAAGAAGAAATTACAAGTGCACGCGAGTTTCTTAGAACTCCCACTGCTTCCGTTTCCTTCTGATCAGGTATTTTATTGTATAACTATAAGGTTACGATTGATGGTTTTCAAGACTTATTATTATTATTATTATTATTATTATCATTATTATTATTATTATTATTATTATTATTATTATTATTATTATTATGTGTTTGCAGGTGCTTGTTCCATCTGAAGCTAAGACAATTCACCTCTTTGAAGCAAGATACTTGAAGTTATTGGATGAGGTATTTACTCGAACACGGCTCGAAAAGTTATTAGAGGCATCAACACTAAACTGGACATATTTTAAATTATGTAACCAGGCCACAACTCGAGTAACCTATTTATCTAAATGTGTCTAATGGATTAATGGGTTGTAATCAAGTTGTGAACTTCTTGTTAAACGGATTGGAGGGTTGTAACAAATGGGTCAAACGGGTTATCAATGGGTTTTGACGGGTTGTAATCAAGTTTCAGACTTGTAAAACGGGTTGGAGGGTGGTTATAAATGGGTTGACGGCTTGACATGTTTAATTAACCGGTTGATTGTGTGGAAACTGGGTTACATCAACCCTAAAGCAAACACATTTGAAATCACTGCGCACCGTTTAATGCATTTATCTAAACAAGCCAAACGAGTTGACGGGTTGCAATCAAGTTGTAAACTTGATAAACGGGTTGAAGGGTTGTAGTAAATGGGTCGTCAGCTGGTTGGTGGGTTGTAATTAAGTTGCAAGCATGTTAAACGGGCTGGAGGGTTGTAATAAATGGATTAAAGGGGTCGTCAACGGGTTGTAATCAAGTTGCAAACGTGATAAACAGGTTGGAGGATTGTAATAAATAAATGGGTTGGTGGGCCGACTTAATTAAAACATATCAACCTTAGCAGGATTTGAATCTTAATTTTAAAAGACACACGCAACAAGAAAACACATCATGTGAGCCTCATGTAATTTTGGGTCAACATCGGTCAAAGTTGGGATCTTGAGGAGGCTGAAATGTAAAAACAACAAGAGAGACGAAGAAGTTATGGAAGATTTATATGATAAAAAGATTAGTATGTAAAACAGACAAAAGAGACGCAACTTCTTGTTGTAAATAAGCTTGGTATCAAGCTTTTTTAAAGCAAGATTTGAATTTTAGTAATAACATGATCTTAATACATGTGTGATTGTAGTGTTTGCTAAGAAAGAAGAAACTATTTGTGCACTTTGTGTTGGATCCCATTGCTGTGAGTTCCACTTCAAAAGAAGCATCATTTGCTGCTAGATATGCTTGTTTGGTTTTTATAGAGAAGGTAATTAACTTCAAATAATCATATTATATCTTCATTCCTTATAAATTTCTATTCTTCTTTTAGTTAAACTCATTATCGTCTCAGTGTTGCGACAGGTTGAACAACTAGATGTTGGGGCCTTGGTCTCTATTAGAGGCATTGGTCGTGTCACATTAGTCAAATTTGCAAAAGTAAGTTACTTTTTGTTAGATTGAGATGAACTGACCATTTTACCTTTTTCATTTACAAAATAAATGTGATTTGTGGAAACTAATATTCTGTGTTGCAGGCGGATCCTTTCTTGGAAGGCATCGTATTACCGCTGCAGGATAATGTTCCAGAAAATGAAAGTGAAGTAAGCTCTAAAGTTGTTGAACTAAAAGAAGCTCTTGAGGGATTGCATAGCTTGGAAATAAAACTAAAGGTTGTGACTTGCATTGCGCATTTGCGTGCATTAGATATTATACCATTTACAAAATTGTTACCTCATTTGATTTTTTGTTAATGTTTAGGCTGCTAAAGATGAACCGTTGCGGACCCAAACAGCAAATTCTTTAGATTGGGCTTTAAAACAACCTTCTTTAGATTGTGAAAAGGCTTTCATTCCTTCTTATGCTGAGCGCGTGTCATTTACTGCGCTTCAAAATGTTTCTGGTAGTTCGCTTATTCTTCGATTTATTTATTTTTTTGTTTTTTATTATTATTATTATTATTATTATTATTATTATTATTATTATTATTATTATCTTAGAGAAATGTCCAGTTAAAAAAGTTACCTAATAACGTGACACTTAAAATGAATTAGAAGTTTCCGAAAGTCTATTTTAAACGTTCTAAAAATTATTTGGGTAATAATATTTTTATGACAGGATCTACACATTCGGAAATGATAAAGTTACAGAACGAAAAACTGAAAGCGATGGATGTTAAAGAAACCTTGCAACGGTTTGAAACTTGTTTGAGTTTTGTCAAGAACAATGCCTCAATGACTGCAGCCAAGCTTGCCATTCAGTCCTTGAACATTCAATAATATTATACTGTATGTTGTATATCTTTACTTTTAGATATTAGTTTGCTTTATATGTTTGCAACATCAATCAATGTTATAGATTATAATGGCTGGTGAATCAAGTCGTTTGTTGTATCTATGAGCATGTGTTTCTATCAGTTTTTTATTAACAGTTTCATCCTAAATTTTGTAATTTTCGTCACCAGTTTATGAATCAGTCTTAATAGTCTTATTATTAAGTTTTTAGCTTTTTTTCATAAGTAGTTTTAAGATAAAAAAATCACACGTACATTTATAAGGTATGTTACCATATTATTACATGTAAGTGTGGAATGTTATTAAAAACGTGACCAAAATTTTTCCCGCTTCTGCTTTAGGCCAAGTGTTAAGGAGTCTAGCTTTTAGCCGAAGGCCATGTTGGCACACTTGGGGCAGTAAACACCACGACACATGCAGCGTCGAAGAGCGCCATGACAGCCTCCGCGAGTCCAATAGCATGCGTGAGGAGTGTGGTGTTTGTTTTTTATTTTTAACTGATATGTTAATCATTTATCTTCATCTCATCTCACAAATCACATTCATCTTTCACCTCACCATAACACATCCAACTTGGTATGAAATCTGAAAGCTCTTTTGTCGCATTGGCGCTTACATGTGGTGATTTTCCCCTTTCATCTTGCCCTTTCCACCCCTTCAATAACACACAGTTTTATAACAATTTTAACCATAAAATTTTAAATCAAAGGTCTTGAGAGAGAGATCAGTTTTGGTTAAAAAGTCTACTATTTAATTCAGGTTTTCTGTACTATTTAACTAGACCTGTATTTTATAACCATTAATTTCGGTTATGAACAGTTTGATGTTTTTGGTATGTTAAGCCCGGTAACGTTTTAAATCCTGGCTCAACATAAACCAGACCTGCACATATCCCTAATCAAAACACACAACTTTTCCATTCATCCCAAACAATTCATTCATTAAGCGTTGAAACCAACAAGAAACCAAGAACACAAACCTATAAATATATACACAAAAAACCAAAACTCACTGAACCTCTGAAACAGCCAACCCATTCTGCAACCAATTTCTCATAATCGTAAACGCCTCTTCAGCATCTTTATCTTCTTCACTCGATGCAGGTCGATGAACAAACCCATGACCTCTGCCTTTAAAAACCACCACTTTAGATCCACCATCATTATCCCTTACAATATCTTCAACCACTTTAACAGGGCACAACGGGTCATCATCACCCGTGATGTACAAAACAGGCACCTTGATTTTAGCAGCAACAGACGGTTGGATCCTTGTGCCATAGAACGATACTCCAACTCCAAAATGATTATTATTATCTTCAGCTAGCACTTCGGTTACTTTTCTTCCACCAAAGCAAAAGCCAACAATTCCAAGCTTGTTTGAGATTCCTGCAGCTACAAATTCATCCACCATCCATTTGACTGATGCTGCAATGTTTGTTGTGGCGGTTTGGTTGTGAGTGGTTAGCCATGGCTCAAACAGGGTCATGGATCGGTCTTTTGACCATGGATCTCCATTGAATAAGTCGGGTAACAGGACACTGTGACACAAAATGGTTCGATGATGTTAACGATGCGTACATATTAGAGAGAACCTATTAGTTAGGATTTAATGTATAATGTACTCTTATAAATAGTTAATCAATAACACACCAATACTTCAGTGGTTTTCATGCCCCAGGGACGCATAGTACTAATATATTGATCATATTTTATTTATTTTTCTCTTGCAAATCGTTATTGACCCTAAATTTTTAAAATGCGGAACAAATACAAATCATGAATTTTAAAAAGGGAGGACAAGTTCAAAGCAGACACTTAAATGTTAATCTAGTATTAATATTGATATGCATATGTCACACAAATTAACGGTGTTAGGTAAGTAGTTACCGTTAGGTTTAACCACCATTAGTTAGTTATAATAACCGCCATATGTATATTAACGAAACATATTAGTTAGTTATAATAACCGCCATTAGTTAGTTAGTTATAATAACCAGCATTTGATTAGCTTACTTGTAGCCATTGCAGGCGATCCGATAAGCAAAATCTCTGGTGGACGAGTCTTCAAATCCGTAAATATCAGATAACAGTAAGATACCAGTTCCATTATTGTTCTTGACAGCAGTGAGAAGATAAGCAGCAACCGAATCAGCTCCTTCACCGATTGAGACCTCAACTCCGTTGACGAGCTCACACGCCTCCTCGTCGGCGTTGTATTCGATCCGTACCTGACTGCAATACAACCGGCGGCATTTATCTGAGGATCTCCGGCGACGATTTACGCTTAGGTTGCAGATATTCTGGACAGAAACTGAAGGTTTACCGTCAAAATTGAAATGAACCTAAATTATTACACTTGAATTTGATCAAGATTGTGGATTAATTTAGAAGAGTGAATGAGAGAGACTTACGGATGCGAATTGAAGGTGTGGAGAGAAGGGAGGTTTGAGAAGAAACCTTGAGGAAGTTGATGCTGCAGAAGCCATGAAAATGGCTGAAGCTAGCCCCATCTCTGTATTGTGTAATGTGGGAGATGATGACACAAGATATTTCATTTTTAATAATACAAATAAATATCTGTTTGGGAGAATTTAGGCCTCATGATTAGATAGATCATAAAGCTTCTGGTGGTACTGCCACTGCTGTTGGATTATATGATAAACTAGTGTAGGTTGGTAAAACTCGGAAGATGATAAACCCAAACTTTGTCGGTCTCGAGCGTTGAGATGGTAGGTCAACGCATATTTGGTCGGTTTCGGTTAAATGCGTTATAATACCGGAACTAAAAACCAAAAATAAAACAAAAACGTATAAAATTTGAGATGGATCAGTTGAGTAGCGTCAGTTGGTAACACTCGGGCATTGGGAAGATCCGAGCATTGCCGATCCCGGAAGTTGAGGCGGAGAGTCTACGCAAATCGGGT
Source organism: Bidens hawaiensis (assembly GCF_021521415.1). NCBI lineage: Eukaryota > Viridiplantae > Streptophyta > Magnoliopsida > Asterales > Asteraceae > Bidens > Bidens hawaiensis. The sequence continues at coordinate 62,358 of NW_027495314.1, read as the reverse complement.
GATTTCCGTCACATTGGTTATGGTACCGAAATTAAAACAAAATGCAGTGAGTCTACGCGAATTTGTTTAGTTTCTGTTATGTTTGTCATGGTACCGGAACTAAAAAAAATCAAGGACCAATACGGTGACACCAAGATGGCCCAATCAACACTTAACGGCACCAAAGTTTATAATTATTATATATAATTATCTTTTTTCTGTTTATTCACATTGCAAATTATTAATTTATATAATAATAATTTAGTCACAAAATTTTTATTAATCAATTTACTTCTTTTGACATTTTTTTTTCTTCACGTAACAAAATTATTTGAAATACTAAAATGTGGGTCTGATTTGTAATCAAACTAAGTCAAAAAGCATTTTTGTGCAAACATCAAAAAAAAATACCAATTCAAACATCCACCTTATCGTCATATCATATTCTAAACTTTCATCAAAAACTTTACTTTTCTTCCACCCATAAACCAATCTAAAGTCTAAAATATAATAAATATGTACATACATACATATATATATATATATAATATATATATATATATATATAAACGAAACCCCTAAAATTCTACGTGTCGCGATGTGGTTGCTTACCCCTTTTATGGAGGTCTCTCATTGATTTAACCCAAATTCATAGGTATGGTCTTACCAAAACCAGATAGCTTTTAAACAGGTTATAACATCTCATTAAATTAAAAGCTAATCTTACCAATTAGATATGAAAATCCTATAAAATAGGGATATACTAAAATTTAATATCCAATTTAAAAAGAAAATGATATTATTTATAATTAATAAACAATTTTATAGTAAAAAATTAAACGGGTCACCAAATCTAGATAGCTTTTAAATGGGTTATAACATATCATTTATTTATGAAACTCTTTCATTATCAAACCCTAAGCATATTATTAACTTTCTTATAATAAAGAAAATTAAAATCCAAAAACTAAATATTAAAAAACGAAAAAATGCAAAATAACCATTCTCTCAAGCCATCAAATTGCTTTATTTGTAAATAAAGGCTTCTCATGCATTTGACCCGAATTCACGGGCACAGGTCTCACCAAACCCAGATAGCTTTTAAACGGGTTATAACATCTCATTATATTAAAAATTAATCTCATCAAATATTTTATATGAAAATCCTATAAAATAGGGATATAAAAAAATATATTATTTATAATTAAAAATTAATATCCTATTTTATTTAAAAAAATATATTATTTATAATTAAGAAGCAATTTTATAATAAAGAAAATAAACGGGTAATGTATATCACCAAACCCATATAGCTTTTAAACCAGATTATAAAATCTCATTTATGTGAAACTATTTTATCACTAAATCTCAAGTATATTAATTATTAACTTTCTTACAATAAATAAATTAAAATCCAAATATAGATATATAAATATTAAAAACGAATAATGTAAACAGCCTCCATAATACGGGGATAAAATCTAGTAATTATAAATGAAAGCTTTTAAAAGCTCCCTGGTTGCTTCCTAAATTCTCTCAAGCCACCATATTGCTTTATTTATAAATGGAGTCTTCTCATGCATTTGACCCGAATTCATGGGTATGGGTCTCACCAAACCCAGATATCTCTTAAATAGGTTATAACATCTCATTAAATTAAAAAAATTAATCTTACCAAATATTTGATATGAAAATCCTATAAAATAGGGATATACTAAAAATTAATATCTGATTTTTTTTTAAAAAGATATTATTTATAATTAAGAAACATTTTTATAGTTAAAAAAAATAAGTAGGTCATAGGCCATCAAATCCAGATAGCTTTTAAAAGGATTATAACATATCATTTATTTGTTAAACTCTTTCGTCATCAAATCCTAATGGGGTGTTTGGGATTCCTTATATTTTCCTTCTTGTAATTTATTAGCTTTTATAAGTTAAAAAGGTGTTGGGTAACGTGAATATTTTAAGTTTTTAAAGAAGGAAAAAGGAGGTTTTGATAAGTTTAGAGGGAGTAACTTATCAAAAACAACCTATTTAAGTTAAAAGAAGGTGCGAATAAGGAATCCCAAATATGGCCTAAGTATATTATTAATTTTCTTAAAATAAAGAAATTTAAAATCCAAAAAATAAATATTAAAGAACGAAAAATGTAAAACAACCCCCCGTAATATTGGGGATAAAGCGTAGTATGTATATATGATGTGTGTGTAGTGGTTGTGATGGGGCCACTACAAAACCACCTCCCAAACGTTTGAGAATGCAAACGAAACCTAACATAAACGTTTGTCTCCACCCGCCTCCTTTCGTTTGCCCCATGCCATGTCACCAAAAACCAATTCAAACATAAGAGATATACACCGAAACCAACTAAACGAAATCTTGCCCATATATATAATTCTTAATCTAAATAAGGCAAATAGGTTGACAGATTGTAACTAGGTTGTAATCAAGTTGTGAATAGATTGTAAACATGTAATAAAGTTGTAAACAAGATAAAAATGTGGTAAACTTGTTGGCTTCAAGAGTCTTAGGAGGGGAAAATTTGTCAAAAGTACCTTCCAAAAGAACAAATGTGTGTTTGTTGCTAAAAAAATTATTAGTTGTATATTTTATAACTATATATTCAAAATTTAAACGAACTAGTATATCTACTGATTTTATTTGACTACAGCCTGACTTGTTTATCAAACATGTCAGGAAAGTTAACCCAAACAAAACCTTCTTTTTAAACTATGTTTAAAATCATGTCATGTTCATGTTATTTTAAGAAATATACTTTCATTAGGGACTAAACAAAGTAGCAAAATTTAATTATAGTTGCTGTAAACAAAAAAAGTACATTCTGGTTTTAGTTAAACAAAATAACTTTTTTCCTCTTGTTATAGTTTCATTAACAAAAATAATTTTAAGGGTGGCAAAACAAACCCAAATGAGTTGTTTTGGGTCAATTTGAATAATTTTTAAAATTGAGATGGGTTAGGATGAATCAAAAGAATTTTACAAGAAGGTCAAGATGGGTTGGGAAAATGCTAGTGACTTTTGGTTATATGTTAGAATGAGTTTGTTTATGTGGTAGAATGAATTAAAACAAGCTTTATCCAATTTTATTTCAAACAAAACCCACGGAACCAAATAGAAACCGAGAAATCAAAAGCGAAATCATTGAAACCGAACATATACCGAAACTGACCGAAATGAAAAAAAGCAAAACCGAAGCAAAAAAAAACTGAAAAAACCGAACCTGAACCGAGATAAAACATAGTTTTTTTTAATGAACGAGAAAGACGAGGGAAACATTTTAGTTATTTTGCTTTTTTCGTTTTCGATTTATATTTTGAGTTTATTTTTTTATTAATTTTTTTGAATATTTTGTTTGAGAGGTTTTTAAAACCCTTTGTATTTTAACCTTTACTTAGTTCAAGATGGGTTAACTTTACCCATACCCATCCTAAACCGAATAAAACCGAGAAATTGAAACCGAACAAAAACCGAATAGATACCGAAACGAAAAAACAAGCAAAAATGAACCCAAAAAAACCGAACCTAAATTGAGACGAAACTGAATTTTTATTTATTTATTTATTTTTTATTTTTAATGAACGAGGACGACGGAGGGGACGCTATTTTAGTTTTTGCGTTTTTTATTTATATTTTGAGTTATTAATTTTTTATTAAATTTTTTGAATATTTTTTTAAGGAGTTTTTGAAAACCTTTGCATTTTAACCATTACTTGGGTCAAGATGGATTAACTTTACCCATCTTGACCTATACCCATCCTAATCCTTTATTTTAAAAATCCATCCTGATCCAAATCCTTTTTTAACCCATCACTCAAATCCAACCCAACCCAACCCAACCCAACCCACTCATATTGCCACCTCAAATTCTAAGTATTGCATAACAAGTTGTCACTTTACAAAACACAATAATAAACACCACTCATAACAATATAGTAAGAAATGAACCATGAACTAGTATTTTGGTCGTCGTGCCACACATTGTTGGTCTAGCTATGGAGGTGAGACGAATAGAAACAAGCTCAATCGAAAACATCGAGTCAGGCTGACTCAACTAAAGTCTAAGTTGATGTTAGCTTGTCTGAAACTCACTCATTAAAACAACCCAACCTAAAAGGCTATATCAGTTCTAAGAAACAAACCATGTTGTCGGTCTTACATAGTCAAAGATAGTTTTTTTCCTTTTCAAATTCAAATAAGAACCACACAAAAAAGCTTCAGTTTTAATCCACTTGGTCCAATTCACCGGTTTGAAGGGTTAAAGCCATATTTTAGACACCCGACATGCATACCAAACATCCGATCAAACAAAGCATGTTGACTTCAAAAAGTCAAAACCGTTTTAAGGGTACATCATATGTTTGTAAATTAATGTAACAAGGTAGCATTGCCGCAATTATTACTCTTCTAATTCACACAAACTGTATAAATCAAAATCCATTTCACTTGATTCTTGGATCATAGCATCAACAACCTTCACCATCACACTTCTACATGAATCCCCAACCCCTCTTTTCAGTCCTGAAAAAATGGCAAAAACTTTAATCAAAATATTGTACAAATGTATAAATTTCAGTACAAATAGCAGAAAAACATCCAGGTTTATAAAAGATTGATTTGATCAAGAAACACCTTATAGGATGGCATTAATGATAGTGACAAAATCCTACCTTAGCAGCTGGTGTCTCAACAACATTGGGAGATATTTGAGTCGACCCGTCAAATTTCTGAGAGCAATCCGAGTATGCAGATCCGATACCCACTCCAGCACCAAAAGCAATCGATGCCCACCGTGTAACAGGAAATTTCAAACCATTACGTTAGTTAAAAAAATTAAACAAGCTGACCCAAACGGTTTTTTGCATAGTTTCATGAAACAAACTCAGCTCACACGCTAAGCAGTACTAACTTACGTAACTGTACAAATATTTAGCACCATTACATAATCTCATGTGATGACATCAAGTTTAATCATGTGATGTAAAATATTAAAATTCATAAATCATTAAAAACGAATCTCTTAACTATAATTTCAATTACATGTAACTGAATTTGGTAGAAATTTTAATCATTGGTCGGTAACGCAAAATGAGTGTGTTCAATAGGTAGCATTTAAATGGGTTCTGTTAAAATAAGTTGTTTTAGAACTTTATCTAAATGGTATGGCCGCTATATTTTTTTACGTCGGTTAATCACTATGAGTGAAGGTATATTTTTTACCTTGATCAGTCCTCTCTTTTTGATTTAGACAAAAACACATTTGGCAGTTGATTCATCTCAGAAATTCTAAGTCTATCTACATTCTTCCGTATTCCGACGATCCACAAATTCAATTTTTATACAGAAATGACAAATGGGAGACGCTTCCCATTTGTCATCAATATATGCAAATTCAACATGTGAATCACCTGAATACGAAAGATGCAGATAGATCTACAATTCCAAGGACGAAACATGAGTCATCGGTCAATTGCGTTTCTAAATTGTCGAAATCAAATGGAAGGGACAATCAAGGTAAATGCAGATGACAACATCAGGAGCATTTAGGTAACTAAATCCATTGGAGACGAACGAAGCGAGAGGGGGAAAAGAATAACGGGAAAATGAAAAAAGCGACATCAGCAGCAGCGCTGTGGTAGATTACAAACTAATAGAAGCTGTCTTTAAGTAGCCCAGCCTGAACCGCTAGGACTTGTATCCTACCCATCTTGATCTGCTTACTCTTTTATTAATTCTGCTTATCTTAATCCTTTGAAAATTATAGTAAACCCATAAATTTATATTTGAATTCCAAAACACCCAATATAAAATTGTTGGTTCAAAATTGCCAGGCGTCACGACCCGCCTAAAATCAAGTCACAAATCTTGAGTTCTGAAAGTTTCCAGACTAATATGGAGGCACCATTCTCGAATTCTGAAAGTTTCAGACTAATTTTGAGGCACCCTTTGTTATAAAAAAAAAAGGAGGCCCGTTTTGACCTTATGTATGTTTAGAGTTGTTTACACACATTTGTAATAAATATATAAAAAAAATTAAAAAAAAAACTTGAACTGATTAATTGAACTCAGTTTGGAAGTAATCTATCCAAAAATAAATAAATAAAATTAAACCAAAAGGTAACAGTTTCATAGTTCTAATTCTTATATACTTAAGCAATCTGAAAATGAGTATATGATACAAAAAAAAAAAAACACATTCAAAACTATTTCCTGGTAGGTTGCATTAGTTATTAGTGGGTGCTAATTGATGATAATGTTACAAGCTGATAGTAACATTATTTCAAGAACAACAGAAGACAAACATTTTGGCAGTTTCATTGCATTCTTTAGCACTTTGCATAATCATCATGTAAACATCAAAAGAAGTACAAATAACATAACTTCAACTTGTATAAAGGCACCTAACATAACCTAGATTGTAGCATTATCATCCTCTGACGTATTAGCATTTCTTAATTTCATACAATTGGTGCCCTAATATAATATTGAATGCCCAGTTGTATAATTTGAATTTCTAAATACTTTGTCAGTTAACAATTGATAAACTTACGGAAGAAAAGAAGACCGGCAAAAGCACCAGCGGCGGACGAGTACACGAACCGACGAACGCCCAAATCCAAGCAGGCGTCCCACTTTGCATTCAGATCGTATTGATTATCTTCACCCATAGGTTAGGGTTTATTTAAGATCTTTGCTTCTCTGCAAATCCAACAAAAAACTGTTTTCCCAATTCTTAAATCAAAATGAATGGCAAACTCATAATGCACAACTAAATTGGTGTGCCCTTTAGAATGTCAGGCCTCAAGTTTTTTCGGCCCAACTTAATCCGCTTGCTGTATTATAATGAAGCTATACTAAATAACTAAACATGGATTAGCAAGAATAATTTGTATTTGTATTAGAAAATAAAAATAGAAAGTTGTGAATCTTTATCAATTAAGAAAAAAAGAAGGTTACCATCAATTTATTTTAGTTGAGTCGGTAAGCCACAAACATTTTAAAAGTAAGATAATGAGTTTGATTCCCACCAACAACGACATATTTTTCATTTTATTATTCTTGAAGTGGAAATTGTAAAAATAAAAACTTGCACACTTGCCAGTTTATGCGTAGGGTCTAGTTGAATGACATGTGGAAGGATTGTGTTGGAGGTTCTAGTTGAATCACATGTGGAATGATTGTGTTGCTTTAATATTATAGGTAGATGATCAAGATAAAATGATTATTTTTCGGATATATGATTTCAGGTAATCAGGCAGGGTATCACTTAATATCACATTCGTATTCAAACTCGTAAAAAATATATATTCTATTAATCTCATATTTAAATACGCGTCCTATAATCCGTTCTAGATGTTTTAAGATTCAGATATTCTTTTTTAATCCCTAAGATAGAGGTTTTAAAGAAGGGAAAATTCCCAAAATAAGCATTTATGAAAACAAATTGCAAGTTTTATGTATCATTTGCAAGAAATTCCAAAAATACGTATTATAAATTAGTTGTGACGAGTAGTTTGTAGAAACCAATTAGAACTTGCCATGTGTCCTTAGACTAACCGTAACGAGCACATTCACTAATCATTTACTCGTCACGACTAAATAAATTTTATGCCTCATAATCAACGTTCACAAGTAATTCATAAGTCTTTTAGTCGTGTCGAGTAGATTATAAAGTTTGTTGGTTTACACAAAACAAAACAACAAACTCTATTTAAAAATACAAAAAAATTATGATCGATATATTTAAATATGTTTTAAAATTGTAGGAGTATCGTTCATAATAAAAATAAAAAATAACTTAATAAAAGATTTAATCATATTACATTACATGGAAAAAAATAACAAGAAACAGAAAACCACTATGACAATACAAAGTACAAAAAAATACAAGGAAAAACACAAAAGAACAAAAACTAAATACGAGTAACCGAGGATTTCTGTTTAACAGAGGTCTCTTAAAATTGATTCTTGGCCACCCATGTGAACCCGTATTTCTCCCAGGGTACAACAGTCACAACAGAAAGTACTACTGGGACTAGCCTAGCACCAGAACCATACTTGCAACAAGTGTGCATAAGATCGAAAAGCCTGGAAAATCTTCTAGTCGTGAGCATGTTTGCATGAACTGAATTTTTCAGTGTATTTGTGTATTTGTTTCAGGAACCTATGGTGGTTTATATAGAGAAGCGTGCTCACAAAATAAATTTTAAGTGTATTTCTACAATACAAAGTAGAAAGAAAAATACAAGGAAAATCACAAACGAACAAAAACTAAATAGGAGTGGTCGAGAATTTCTATTGAACAGAGGTTCCTTAAAACATACTCCGGGCCACCTAGGTGAACCTGCCTGTCTCCCAGAGATCAACAGCCGCAACAGGTCACAGGTGTGTGTAAGGTCGAAAAGCCTGGAAAATCTTCTGGTCGTGAGCGTGTTTGCATGAGCCAAATTTTTCAGTGTATTTGTTCCAGGAACCTATGATGGTTTATATAAAGAAACCTTGTCTCAACCAAAGGACTCGAGTTAATACATCATTAACTATACGAGTTAACTCGAAAGGTCACAGACACCTGAAAAATACTTAGGCGGCCATCAAGTGGCTCGCTTAAAACTTTGGTGATAAGAGATGTATATCATTAATGATACATAAAATACAAATTGTGTACATGCCTTTTAATAGCCAGTATGTTACATAAATCACTCCTAATAACCAGGAGAATAAAATAAGAAAGAGACATGGTCAAGTTAATGGTCAATGTACGGTGAGGGAATTTGGGAATAATTTAAGGTTTCTATACTCCCCTCAAGTTAGAGCGTGGAGATTTTGAACACCTAACTTGTCAAGTAGGAGACGGAATTATTGCATTCCTAAGGCTTTCGTGAATAAATCAGCAATTTGGGACTTAGTATGAACGCTTGATGGTCGTATTTCCTTTGACTCAACCCTTTCACGAACAAAGTAGCAATCCATTTCAACGTGCTTCGTTCGTTCATGAAAGACGGGATTATTGGCAGTGTGTCGTGCGGCTTGGTTGTCACAAAATAAAGGGGTCGGCCCATTTTGTTTCATCTCTAGTGCTTGTAGGAGCCATCTCATCCATAGTATTTCACTAACCGTGCCTGCCATTGCACGATATTCAGCTTCGACTGATGATCGAGATATAACTGATTGTTTCTTTGACCTCCAAGAAACCGGTGCTCCACCTAGAAGCAGAAGATATCCTGTTCTCGATTTTCTAGTGAATGGGCAACCCAACCAGTCCGAATCACAGTATGCAACGAGAGTGCTTCCATCATCACATGGAAGAAGGATCCCCTGTCCGGCAGTAGTCTTCAAATAGCGTAGGACACGGGTAGCAGCGTCCATGTGGGTTTGGCGTGGATAGACAACAAATTGGCTTAGCACGTTAACTGAGTAAGTAATGTCGGGTCAGGTAGCTTGTAGGTAGAGTAGTCGCCCTACAAGTCTTCGATACCGACTTGCATCTACCTTGGGTTCCTCGCTATCTTTATGTAACTTCAAATTCTGTTCCATAGGAAAATTGCTTGGTCGACATCCTTGTAATCCACAATCATCTAGAATGTCCAGAATGTATTTTCTTTGACTTAAAACGAGACCATTTCGTGTACGTGCAACTTCGATTCCCAAAAAGTACTTTAAGATCCCAAGATCTTTTATGTTAAACTTTTCGTTGAGATAGTATTTTACTTGCTGAATTTTTTTAAGGTTATTTCCCGCAATAATTACATCGTCCACATATGAGAGCCGTAATGCATGCACCGCCATCTTTGTAGATAAAAAGAGATGGTCCATCTTGGTTTGCTTAAAACCTATTTTGATCAAGGCTAACGTGAATTTTTGGTACCAATTGCGAGAGGCTTTCTTCAACCCATATAATGACTTCTTTAGTTTGAATACCCTTGTCTCGTCTTTCTTGCAAAACCCTTGAGGTATCTTCATGTACACGTCCTCATCCAACTCTCCATGTAAGAAGGCATTGTTAACATCTAATTGATGTATTATCCAATCCTTCTTTACGGCAACTGCAAGTAAGCTACGAACAGTGACTAGCTTTGCAACTGGTGCAAAGGTCTCATGGTAATCTATTCCTTCCATTTGAGTAAAACCTTTTGCGACTAGTCTTGCTTTGTATCTCTCGACCTCGCCGCTTGGCTTGTATTTGATCTTATAGACCCACTTTGAGTCTATAGCACACTTGCCCTTCGGAAGTTCTTCAAGACTCCATGTGCCATTTTCTTCAAGTGCTTGAATTTCTTTCTTCATGGCATGTCTCCATCGTTCATCCTATACGGCTTGAGCAAAGTATTTAGGCTCATTGTTCGAATCAATGGCCGTAAGATAAGCTTTATGAGAGTTAGAAAACTTTTCATAAGATACAAAATTAGCCAAAGGGTGTACCGTCGAGGATTCTTGATTGGTGACGGGTTGTGCATGGTCTACCCAAGGGGGGGAGTTTAACCTTGTAGTCAGCAAGATGTCTCGGTTGGGTCCTGTTTCTCTTTTCTATTATTGGTTCAACTAATTCATTTGTAACTTCATTTTCAATTCCCTCGTTTATAATTTCAACATCATGTGTTTCAGTGGGCTCATTTTCATGGGCTTGTTCTTCATGGCAATTTATTTCACTAGGTTGTTGGGCTGTGACAAATGTGGGCTGATTTAAATTGATGCTTTCTTCATTTTGGGTTAATGGAGGGCTTATGTTATTGTTCATTTCTTCATCATGGACTAATGATGGATTAAAATTTGTTATGCCTGGACCATCCAACTCTCCATCACACTCAACCTCTTTTTGTGATTTATTTTTAGTATTTTGATCATAGTCTTCCCAATGGCTTGAAAACTTAAAAACTTCTTCATTTTCGTCTCTGTTAATGGTAGAGAATGGAAATGTCCCTTCCACAAATTTTATATCTCTTGAAATAATAATTTTTCCATTCTTTACGTCATATATTTTGTATCCTTTTGTTCCCCTTGGGTACCCAACAAAAATACCCGGTTTGCCCCTCATTTCAAATTTATCCCCTTTTGTTTCTATATTTCTATAGTATGCCAAGCACCCGAAAACCCTTAAAAAATTATAATCTGGTTTGCGGTTATATAGAATTTCGTAGGGGCTTTTATTGTCTATGACTTCTGAAGGTAACCGGTTAATTAGGTGAGTTGCGGTTAATATGCATTCTCCCCAAAACTTTGTTGGAAAGTTCGCCTCAAACCTTAATGCATGTGCCATTTCAAGTAGATGTCTGTGCTTACGTTTCACCACCCCATTTTGCTGAGGGGTGTGTGGGCAAGTAGTTTCTAGGACAATCCCTTGATCGGCATAAAATTCAAGCATTAGGTTTGATGTGAACTCTCCACCATTGTCACGTCTAATCCTTTTAACATTCTTTTCAAATTGAGTTTGTACAAGTTTATGAAAATCTATCAAATAGCCACTTGCATCATTTTTATGTTTAAGTAGGAAAATCCAAACCGCCCTACTATAGTCATCTATAATGGTGAGAAAATACTTTGCACGTGAAATAGAAAATGTACGATATGGACCCCAAATGTTGCAATGCAATAATTCAAAACACTCATGAGTTTTTATAGAGCCAATGGGAAAAGGTGATCTTGTGTGCTTAGCTTTGGCACACGAATCACAAAACAAATCCTTATTTTTAATCGAAACATTCTTAAGTAAATCAATATGAGAAAGTTTTGGACTTGAAGCGTGACCTGAACGTTTATGCCAAATGTCGATAGTTGTCATCATAGCTTGTCTTTTATCTTCAACCATCCCCATTTGGTAGAGACCATCCTTGCACTTACCCGCTCCAATCAATGTCCTCGAGGTCAAGCCCTGCATAACAAAGAAATCCGGGAAAAATGTTACTGCACATTGATGGTCATTAGATATTTTGCTAACGGATAATAGGTTGCAATTGAATTTTGGAACATGCAAAACTCCTTTTATTTTCATCCCACTTTCTAAGGTATACTCTCCTCTGCCTTCCACATTTATCTTTTCACCATTAGGAATGATAACCGGTGGTTCGTAAATAATTTTATTTTGATTTTCAAGGATCGAGGCCTTGTGTGTAATATGGTCCGTGGCACCCGAGTCCACGATCCACTTACCTTTTCTATCATTGTTACCTGTCGTGTGAGCAGTAGGGGTGGCAGATGCCATGTTTGCTAGGGGCGTAGTATCGGATTTTGTCCCCTTTTCACCATTTTCACCACCTGCAAAAAAATTTAAAAATTGTTTGTATTGCTCACAGGTTAGACCCGGGATGGGGCTATTTTCAGTTTCGACACAGGCGGCTCTAGGTTTCGTCTTTTCTCGTTTGGTCCCTTTTCCCGGCCACCAATCCGGATATCCGATGAGTTTAAAACATCCATACCGGTTATGACTGTCTTTGCTACAAAAAGTACAATGCTCAGTTTGTTCTCCAACATTTCTTTTTCCTTCCTTTTGATTAGGCTTACTTGATTGTTGTTTTAGTGAAACAAAAGCTTGAAAAGCCGTGGCATCAACAGTAGGTCTCTTCCCAACTGCCACGTTTCTTTGTTGTTCATCTTGTGATACTAGTTGAAAAGCCGCTGGTGTAGGGTTCATTGCTAGGATCTGTGTTCTGATTGTAGAAAAATCAGCATCCAACCCAAACAAAAAATCATAAAGTTTTTCTTTATTCTTTAAATCCACCATCTCCTTACCAAGGCCACAAGAGCAGCCGTTGCAGGAGCATCGTGGTGTAGGTAATAAAGATTGCAATTCGTCCCATAAGATACGAAGCTTTGTAAAATACGTCGAGACCGAGGCTCCTTCTTGCCGTGTCGTGGTAAGCATATGCTTTACTTCATACGCCCTCGGGGCACTTTGTTTTCCAAATCTCTCTTTCAGGTCGTTCCAAATCTCCTCCGCCGTGTTAGCGTATTTAACGCTATTTCTTATCTCCTTCTCCATGGCCGTGTTTAATCATCGCGTCACACCTTATCCATCCCATGTATTCCGCAGCGGTGACGTCTGGCTTTTTAATGGTCCCGTCAATGCAACCGGTTTTGTTCTTAGCAAACAGAAAATTGATCATCTCTTGAGACCAATCAATATAGTTGTTGTCGGTTAGGGTTTCACTCACGTGCATTTGTCGGGGGTAATCGGAGGGATGAATATAATAAGGCGAGTTATGATCAAGGGTAACAAGGGTGGCGTCGTTCTTGGTTTTGTCGGTCATGGTGGATAGGACGGAGAAGAATTTTTTTGAATTTAGGGTTTGTTTCCTGCCTGCTCTGATACCATAAAACTTTGGTGATAAGAGATGTATATTATTAATGATACATAAAATACAAATTGTGTACATGCCTTTTAAAAGCCTCTATGTTCCGTGGCGGATCCAGGATTTTTTGCCAATGGGGTCTCATATTTTCGGTGTTCAAATTTTTTGGGTCGGTCGTTGTTCAGGTCGGGTCGAGGCGAAGAACATAATAAAAAACAATATCATAATAAAACTTTCTTTTCAATCATCACTACCTGAACGGGTCAAAATGGGTCGGGTTGACACATAAACACTTTGTTTTCCCTTTCTTAAACATTTTTTAGATAGAACCTAGATCCACCCTTTCATAAGCATGTGTTGAAAACCATTAACTTAAACTAGTGAAAAATAAAACTGATATTTTAAAGTGTTTGAATGTTTCTAAAGAAAACCATGCATAAAGTTGAAAACAATGATATGTATTTTAGAGGTGTTTGAATGTTTCCAAAGTTATCATTGCAACATTAGCAATCAAATGATTGATTAACACTAAAAATTAACACAAAAAACCAAAAACTGAGTCTTGTAAGACTTGAACCCATGACCTTTCAAAGATAAAACAAGGGACTTTCCACCAGACCACATCAACATTAATAGTATGGGTTCCAAGTATTAAATCTTATGGGGTCCTCAAAAAATTTAATATACCGCTTCTAATAAATTTTAAAAAACATTGGTGTCCCGGGACCCCGATCCACACTATGTGGGTCCGCCCCTAACTATGTTAAATAAATCACTCCTAATAATCAGGAGAATAAAATAAGAAAGAGATATGGTCAAGTTAATCGTCAATATACGGTGAGGGAATTTGGGAATAATTTAAGGTTTCAATACACTGTGAAGCACAAAGTGCTCCATTAAAACACCACAGTACGCACATCACTCCTCACCTGGTCTCGTGCCAGAGTGCGCCGCACTCTTGCTAATGCCACTGGATATGTCTTATCATATAAGAATACATTCTTATAAATCCTCTCATTTATATACTTGCTAAAGTTTTATCACTCCACTAATGTAACACAAACCCATTTTCAAAGTTCACGTTCTCAAAACACACTACTTATAATGTCGATTTCTCATTCACATCAACCAAATTTTTGGAAAAATAAGAATTTTAGTAACTAATACAAATAATTATTTATATACAAATAATAAAATTTCCATCAAGAATGATGGTGACACGAAAATATATAAAATTTGTCATGATTAGCATGTATTAGGTAAACATAATTTTCCATTAAGAATGATGGTGACACGAAAATATATAAAATTTGCACATGATTAGCATGTATTAGGTAAACATAAATTTCCAACAAGAATGATGGTGACATGAAAATATATAAAATTTGTACATGATTAGCATGTATGTGTAAGGATTCTAAGAGAATCATTGGCAATTTGAGAACTTTGAGAACCATTTTGGATAACTTAAAAAACCCTTTAAAAAAATATTAAAAAATTATAAAACAAACAAAACCGAAAATTTTAAAAAAGTAAAAAACCAAAATTCTTATATTTCATTCCGGTTTCATTAAAAAAAACCGAAAATTTTTTTTCTTTTTAATTCGTATTATACCTATACACATATGTATACTTTCATTTAATCTCTAGTTACGTAATATACACATATGTACATTCTCATTTACCTTAAATTATACATATGTGTATAGGAAAAAACATATGTGTACATATTATACATATATGTATAATAAAAAAACCGATTTTTTTTTCTTTTTAATTCGTATTATACCTATACACATATGTATATTTTCATTTAATCTCTAGTTATGTAATGTACACATATGTACATTATCATTTACCTTAAATTATACATATGTGTATAGGAAAAAACATGTGTGTACATATATGTACATATTATACATATATGTATATGTATAATTTAGCTAAACCGAGAATCTTTTTTTACGTTTTTGTTAGAAACCGGGATGATAAATAAGAACTTTGGTTTTTTTTATTTTTGTGTTTTTTTTGTTTTATAATTTTTTTTATTTTTAGATTTTGTTATGATCCAAAATGGTTTCTCATGGTTCTCCATTCTTAAAAGTTATCAGATAGTGATTTAGCTAAACATGCCTGTAATGATCGACTAGATAAGGGGAGAATCAGTGATGCATACTAAAGTTGAGACATTGACATGGATGAAGACAGTTGCGAGTCTGTAGGTTCCCAGCCGGATCTACACGGAATATCTCGTTCTACGTAGGTGCGGAATCCCTACGTAAGACGATACGAGCGTAGAAGACAATACACGTTAACACGATCAAACACACGTTACAATAAACAAAGACATGTTGTATTATAACTGGAAACACGTGATACACTGATCACCGATTACACAAACTCGTAAACAACTCGTACAATCAATTATGATCTCAGCCGTAACCTAAATTATTTAACAGTCGACAACTTCGCCTAGCATGTTTTAGGCGAAGTTGTCACTAACTTCGCTAACTCTACAAGTTCGCCTATATCAGCGAACTTGTGAGAACTTCGCTTACATCCAAAACACAAATCCAACTAACTCGATTACAGACACTATATACTGAACTACTGACATCATGTACCAACAGACTCCCCCTTGGCAGTAGCTTCATATCTTTATCTTCAAGCACGTGTCTTGTAATCTTCAACAATCTTGTTTCTTTCATCTTTAAGCATGCACTCCTTCTCGTACACAAACCGAAACAACTCTTTGATATTTCCTCGCTTCTTCTTTCCAAGCAGGAATATAAAATATCTTCTTCTCATTCAGCACATGCAGATCAACTTGAGACAAGTTCACTAGATGCATCGGATCATACACTCTCAGCAACTCTTGTTCATCTTCGTCCTCCATTACTGCCTCAGCTGTTTCACAATCAACGTACCACCACTTCAGATCTTTCAGCACATCCTTGGGCATTTGTTTCATCGGCACTTCTTTTAAACACCGGATCGGCTTATACTTCATAATCATCCAAGGCTTGCCATCTGCTCTCATCCCTCTATCTTTGTCTTCAATAAGCTTTCCTTTCTGTGGTTTCAACAGCTCGAACTTCTTTTCCTTTATACTTTCCTTCCATACTATCTTCCCAATGACTCTAGCCATGTTATCATCACTTCTGTTTATCAACCCCAATCTGGCTAAGTCCTTCACTTCACATTCTGGCAATGTATTCAACGATCTCAACATCCTCTTGAAGTACTGAACACCATCATACCTTTTAATCACAAAGAGCCTCAACTGCTCATCATATATCCAGCATATAATCCCCTTTCTCGATTCAGCATATCCCCTGATGTTGTAACTTTTCTTGAACATAGTAGGGACCGCCGGTTTCTTTGTCTTTACAAACCACTGAGCGTAGCCTTCTTTCCATCTTGGCTGCTCTTCCCATTCCGTCTCATCGTTTCCCATATCTTGACCCATATCTGACTTATCAACTTCCGGAATCTCGTGCTCAATGTTCTCCTCTACAATCTCTCCCTCTTCAATATCATTATCAATAACAATCTCTGCACCAATCTTCTCTATCTCATCAACCGGTAACACATCCTCATCACCTATAAACTCATCATCCATCAACTCAGCATCCACGACCACCACATCATCACCCGAACCGCCAGCTGCACTTGTTGACTCCCCCTGAGTTGTGGAAGTCCCAAGAGCTTGTTCAGTTCTTGGCAACTCTCCACCTGCACCTTTCGATGCATTGGGATCATCGTCTCGATCATTTCGCTTCTTAGTCCTCAGCTCATCACCCTTACAGCTCGTCTCCCCCTGAGATGCCAAGAACTGCTTCAAAGCATCAATGATTTTGCCATGTTCTATCAGCAGGGACGACTGTATCTGATTCTCTGCAACAAGGCGCTGAATAGCATGGGTCTGGATAAGATTTACCCTTGATTGTTCTGCCACGACCCTCTCAAGCGCTGCTATTCGTTCTGAGTCGGATAAGGTTGCATCGAAATCAAACCTCAGATGTGATATATCTTGAGTGTACTGAGGAGGGATTTCCAATGTAACCGGGACCTCAGAAGTAGGCGTAAACGTAACCGCAGGTGGTATCGTAACTGACAACCCTGCAGTAGCAACCACAGTCGACTCAATAAATCTTGCCACAACCTCCGTTGTAGTAAGAGTTGGAGGTGGCAACGATACAATCTCCGGAGTCGATAGTTGGAATGTAGTGGGTGGGAGTCCAAATGAAGATGAGGTAGCCACCACGGGAACATCCGTGGCGCTTGGCCTTGTAACAGGTAACGATGAAGGGACCATAGTCATACCGGACAGTGCGGGTGGAGTGAAACGTACCACCCTTGAGCTCTCACCAGCTCCCGAACCTGCACCTGTCCGTTCCCTTCTTGATCTGCGAACCAACTGATGTACTTCTTCCTCATAATCTGAATCGCTGTCATCATCGGTTCTCTTTCTTCCCATGAATTCGTTCTTGAGTTACCAAAATTCATCTCGCTTCAGCCACATCATCATCAGAATCAGAATCAACCACCGTTGTAGCTGCCCTAGTCACATTCACACTCGAAACCCTTTCAACCAAGACCTGTACGTTTTCCTCAGGGTCAACCCTCTCCATATCAAAGAATCCTTGACCGCCAAACGCAGCATCAAGGTTTACATTGTCCTCCGGTGACACAACAGGAGCAGCAGGTATAACTTGAGGTGCTCCAGCCTGTTGTGGTTGAGGATCCCGAAACTCGTCCCCACGAGCTGGAACATACTCTGGGTTGATCAAGTACCCAAATAGTGGAGTATGTCGAGGACGGAGCTCAGGTTTACTCCTTGCACTGGATGATCTGCACTGAGCGAAGATCATTTTACTTACACTTTCCACATATCTGATTGGGCGGCGCTGAGGTAACGTTGGAGCAACGTGATTCAAGATCATCTGAATGAATCTTGGATACATAAGAAATCTCTCACGCGCCACCGCTCTTCTCTGACGATCTATTTCGTAGAATACCATCTGACTAAAGCTGTAACGCTTATTGTAAGTCAGAGCGGTCATCGCCGACTGCATGGTCGCACCCATGCCATCTGTACCAGCCTTTCTCCCTGACATACACACGATCATCACGTGCATGAGAAAGCGCCACTGGTCTAGCAAGAACCCCTTGCGTCTCTGAGCATCCCCCAAGGGACCAGAATATCCCATCCTCAGAAACGCACCATCTCGGAATGGAGCCACGAAATCTGTAGGATCGTCTCTCGTTTCATCTTCAAACCGCAAAGCCGCCCGGATTTGTTCAGATGAGAACTGAACTATCTGATTGTTGACCGTTGCTCGCATAACTGGGGGCTCGACGCGACAGTCATACTCCACTGTCTGCCAAAAATCCTCGATGTTTGGCAAAGATATTGGCAGTGTTGTGGTAATCGCGTGGAATATACGCTAGCGGAGTAAGAACGTGTTGATCTCGCGGAAATCATCAACACCGCTCGCATCCGGGTCTAATGTTATGTACATGGTATGCCCCGGGAAAAACTGTCGGTTGTTGTCTCCTCCTTCATCACCACCAGCACCGCCTGCTCCAGCTACAGCTGCCATTTCTGCAACAAACAATCTAAGTTAGAGAATCGTCGAGGCAAATCACAAGTTCGCCTGTTACCATGAGCGAAGTTATGATTTATTCTGTATAGGCGAAGTTAGAGGTGGGGCGAAGTTGGGAACAACTTCGCCTGAACTTGAACTTCGCCGGATAACAGTTAAGTAAAAAGGGCCAGGCGAAGTTAATGATAACTTCGCCTAACCACAACATCGCCTCAAATACTGTTACATAATTAATTATCAGGCGAAGTTAAACCTCAGGCGAAGTTAAGAATAACTTCGCCTAACCTGTAAGTTCGCCTGAATATGAATCGACAACAGTTAGGTTTTCGAATCGACGTGTAGATGGTGAATTTGGAGATTGAGGATCTCGTAAAACATGTTTTTATGAAGTTCTAGACGATCAATATGATTACGACTACGTAATAACAAGTTTGAAAATCGGGTATTGAGGTTTCGACTAAACAGGGTCGCGAATCGGGTCGATACGGCCGTTGATTTACATCAATGACATAGATTATACGATACTACAAGCCTACACACCTTGAAATCGGATTAGAATCTAGACAAAAATAACACAGATGTAGTCGATATATAACTTCGCTTAGGGTTTCGGAAATAAGTTCGTTGGTTTATGAAAATTATAAACTGTTTGACCTTAAAAATCCTTTATATAGGGTCAAGGTTATACAGGCGAAGTTATGGATAACTTCGCCGATATTAAATTTTACAAAACAAACCCCATAATTTGAACAATTTGCAATTAAGTTTTAAAACATCCTTTAAAGCGTTAAATGATACGATCAAGACCAAGTAACCAGATATAAAATCATACAACTACATAAGTAGAATAAAACTTAGAAATAAAGTACACGGGATCAAATTTCAGTCTCGACAGGGACTACTATGTTTTAGAAAAGATCCGAACAGGAATCATACTAATTAAGTGACTATCACACAGATCCATGTTCAGCTGTATTATGACATAAAGAAACATGTTGTAAGCAGGTAAATAACTTAGAATGGTTTTCATCGCTTATGTGATACGGGTTAGGTTCAATTAAGCTCAAAACTTAAATTGGCAACAACTCAGAGATTATGATGCCTCCTATCTATTCTCAAAGCATATTTGGCTTTCCCCAAGTCACCCCGAGTTGACCTCGACCCGTAGTGTCTGATTAAATAGTAAGTACTCTTCGATCTTTTGACTCTTCTTCCCGTCCTTTTTGTTACATCTTGATTGAGAAGTATTAACATTTTAAGCTCTAGAATGTCTCAATAACACACACATTTTTTTTAAGTATTTACACAACTTTAGAGTAGTAAACAACTGCAAGTCCCGAATCTGGATCACTGCAGTTTCTTGACACGCTATCTTCACGGGAATCAGAACACTCACGGGCTCGTGTATGACTGGGTAATCGCTTTTTTGCCTATCATTCGGAAAGATATATATGGAGACATGCACAACTCTTAAGGAGTTTCCACGTAAAATCGAGTAGATTTAGTTAGTATCACTTCTACTTTTACGCACCATAAAAAGCTACTATGACATACAATGACTGTTCTAAAGTCTTTTAGGCCTAATAACTTCACTAGTTAAGCACACAGAATCAGTATATCTATCACTTTCCAAGGTTGGATCAATTTTCTGTTAAACATAGTAAAGGAACTTCTTACGGAGTAGTAGACTTGAAAATAATTTCATCTCCCAAAAATTTTTTTTTAACTTCTATCACCCCGATCAAGTCGAAGTTTTCAGGTAAACGGCTATCCTGAAGATCCAATGGATCAGCCGGACCGACCACATACGAGTATGTGTCCTTCTAACTAAGTATGAACGACTAATTTTCAGCGAAAGAATTAAAAACACATCATAAACCGCCCCGGTCACTTTCAGTCATCTGGTTAATGGCTATCCTTATATTCTACAAGTAGAAATGAGGACCAAACATATCCGAAGATATGTCCTTCAAACTGAGGCAACCGACAAAATTCTAAGCGATATTGACGTTTTTTTTTTAAACAAAAACGAAAAGCACGGTTACTCGGGATTGATCATCCCATTCAGCTCAACAAGGTTTTGAAAACGGGTTTTGTCAAACGCTTTAGTGAACAAATCAGCGAAATTATCTAACGTATCAACCTTTTCGAGCACAATCAGTTTCTTCTCAGCACAATCCCGTATAAAATGATGACGTATGTCAATGTGTTTAGTTTTGCTATGCTTTACGGGATTGTTAGTTACTGAGATAGCAGCAGTGTTATCAATGCAAATAGGAGTATGAGTGAAATTCAGACCATAATCGCGCAATTGCTGTTGTATCCAAAGAACCTGGGGAGCAGCAGTTCGATGCTGCCATGTATTCTGCTTCACAGGTTGAAATGGCGACTGAGGTCTGCTTCTTGCACTGCCATGACACTAATCTGCCTCCAAGAAACTGACATCCACCTGTTGTTGACTTCCGATTCTGATTGCACCCTCCATAATCAGAATCTGTATAGGCGACCAACTCCAAGTCTCCTCCTCTCGTGTACCACAACCCTAGCTTAGGTTTGCCTTTGAGATACCGCAATATCCTCTTTGCACCCTTCAAGTGAGATTCCTTTGGGTTTGCCTGAAAGCGATCACAAAGACAAACTGCAAACATAATATCAGGTCTAGAAGCAGTTAAGTACATTAAAGAACCTATGATTGCCCGATATTGGGTTGGGTCCACGTCAGCATCACTGTCTGAATCAGCACCCAATTTATGGTTGACGCAAACTGGAGTATCAAATGGAGTGCTGTCCTCCATCTTTAAGCGTTTGAGAACATCATGGACATATTTAGTCTGATGAATGAACATCCCATCTTTCTTCTGATCAACCTGCAGTCCTAAAAAGAAAGTTAGTTCACCCATAGCACTCATTTCGAACCTCTTTTTCATGACGGCCTCAAATTCCTGACACATAGCGACTTTTGATGCAGCAAAGATGATGTCGTCCACGTAGACTTGCACCAGAAGAAAGTCGATTCCTTTTCTCTTAAAGAACAGTGTGCTATCAATCTTTCCCCTTTCAAATTCATTCTCAAGCAAGTAATCGGATAGTGTTGAGTACCAGGCACGAGGGGCCTGATGTAGCCCGTATAGCGCTTTACTTAGCTTGTACACGTGATCAGGAAAGTCTGGGTCAGGAAAACCCGGAGGTTGCTCAACGTACACAACCTCATCGACTTTACCGTTAAGAAACGCACTCTTCACATCTAACTGAAATACCTTCATCTCCTTGTGTGCAGCAAATGCCAAAAACAATCGAATCGCTTCCAATCTCACCACAGGAGCAAACACTTCATTGTAATCGATCCCCTCTTGTTGATTAAAACCTTTTACAACCAGCCTCGCCTTGTTCCTGATAATAATCCCTTTCTCATCTCTCTTGCATTTGAAAACCCATTTGGTGCCAATCGCATGCACATCCTTCGGTTTTGCAACCAAGTTCCATACCTCCATTTTCTTGAACTGGGCTAACTCTTCTTGCATGGCTTCGACCCACGAGCTGTCATTGAGAGCCATTTGATAGTTCTTTGGTTCAATCTGGCTGATGAAGCAGGTGTACAAGCATTCGTTAATTATGCCCGTATCTTTAATGCTTGTGTAAACACAGGTGTGCTCATTCAAGCTTTGTCTTGTTTGTACACCGTTGGACAGATCACCTATCACGTTCTCCAAAGGGTGATTTTTGTGAACTCTCGTAGTCGGAACCGAACTGACTTGCAGATTGTCTTCCAGGTTCGAAGGTAGCTCATCAATGGGTGATTGTTGTTGAGAGTGAAATGGATTGAAGAATTCCTCTTCAGTAGAGGCAGCAGGGGAATCGACAACATTTGACGAGGAAGGCTGACATTCATCATACTGCGGTCGTTGCCCAAAAGTTTCTTCCTCATCATAAAGCATCTTCGTAGCAATTCTCTCATCAACTTCTGCACAATCCAAGTAAGGCATGTTAAAAGATTTGAAAAGTCTATCATAGTCGAAAGCCCCAGGGGGTCCCGTGCTTGGTTTTGGTGATTTGTAACTTGTGATATCAGTGTTACACACCACCTCAACCTTGTTGGTCGATGTATTAAAGACTCGTCTGTTGGGAGTCCCAATAACGTATCCGACTAAAATACCTTCGTCGGCTATTTCACCAAATTTAGAATGTGTCTTTAATATCGAACACGGGGACCCGAATGGTTCGAGACCACTCAAGTTGGGCTTTCTCCCATGCATAAGTTCATAACATGTTTTATTCAGTCTTTTAACAGTTAAAACTCTATTAAGGATATAACAGGCTGTTGCAACAGCTTCAGCCCAGAACACCACAGGAAGTTTCGAATCAGCCAGCATGGTTCTGGCTCCTTCAATTAACGTTCTGTTCTTCCTCTCAGCCACTCCATTTTGTTGCGGAGTATACGGAGCGCTGTACTGGTGTTCTATCCCTTTCTGTAAGCAGAAGATCTCCATCTGATAGTTTTTGAACTCTGTCCCATTGTCACTCCTGATGTATTTAACTCTTTTCCCCATAATATTCTCAACCTTGGTAATCAAATTTATTACCATCTGAACCGTTTCATCCTTTGACTTCAGGAAATATACCCAAGAATATCGAGAGAAATCATCAGTTATCACCAAGCAGTATGATGTTCTTCCTAGGCTTTTTACATTCACGGGACCGAAGAGATCCATGTGAAGTAGATCTAGGGTACTGACTATTGAATTAACCTTCTTGGTGTGATGGGATTTCTTGTGTTGCTTTCCCTTTTTGCACGATAAGCATTGGTCTTCAAAGTTGAAATTCTTCAAGGGAACACCCAGCACCAGCCCATTCTTGACAATGTAGTTCATTTTCCGAAGATGAATATGCCCCATTCTTCGATGCCATAACTCGGACTCCGATTCAGTTGCTTTTGACAGAAGACACGATTCTTCTGTTGCCATCTCCGTCGACCTCATGTCCATAACATACGTATTCTTTTCTTTTGGAGCCTTCATTACTATCCAATCCTCTGGTATCTTGAAACCAGGATACAGTACGATCGCTTCATTCTTGGTAAAGTGCACAGTGTAATCTTTGTCACAGATCTGCGATACACTCAGCAGATTATGCTTTAGTTCTTCAACGAAATTCACCTTCTCTAACGTCATTTTACCATTAGTCACTGTCCCAATTCCAGTAATCCTTCCACCGCTCTCTCCAGCAAAACTTACTTTTCCTCCCTGAACAGGTTTCCATTCGTGTAACAAATTCTTGTTACCCGTCATGTGCCGGGAACAGCCGCTATCCACAACTCATAGATTGTTTGCAGCCCTGTTCAACTGTTCCTGCACGATTAAAGCAGAGGATTAAAATCTGGGGACCCAAGACCTATTGGTCTTGGGTCGATACATCCCGTACTTTGGCTGTCCAAAGTTAGTATCAGTATGATTTCTGTAAGTCCTAAAAGGATACCTTCTTGTAAATTGACTATGAGGTCATCCAAACCTTCGTGAATTAAATGAATTATTACTCATGATTTGGTTGTTAACAGGGAAAAACTGAGATCGATTTCTTTGAAAACCTGGATTAGTCCAATTTCTGAACTTTGATGAGTTTTCATTTTTACCATTATTGTACTTACTGTTAGTTCTGTTCTCAGTTTTTGAAGGCCTCATACCTCTGAATCTCTGCTTCAGAGGGCAATCAGCAATTAGGTGTCCTAATTGATTGCATCTGAAACAACTCCTGTGTTCAACTTTCTTTTCAATAGTTGTTTTAGATGTTGAGGCTGCATTACTGCCCGTTTGTCTCACATATGGTGGGACATACGGGTTTAGTGGAGAATTCTTTTCAGTTGTTTTATGTTTCTCTCCACTTTTTGGTAACACTGCCTCTTCTTTTGTCTCACTAGACTCGGATGTCTTGTCCGAATTTGATGAGACAGGACTAGGAGCAGAAATCTTAACATTAGAAACAGGCTTACATGTTTCGCCTTTACTAACTTCTGGATCTTTAATCGTAACCTTAACCAGAACTGTCTGACCAAAATCAACATCAACAGATTTCTGATTACTAGGATCATAAGTATAGTTATGATTGTAAGGTAGTGGAACTTCATGACATCCAATTCCTCCCCTTTTAACTGGGGAACTTTGATCAATAACGAGGTGATCAAGTATAGCGGAGGAATTTCTAAATTGCTCAAGTTTTCTGTTTAGTTCCACCACTTTCACCTGGTGATCAGCTATCTGTTTATCCCTTTCAGCTATTAGTTTGGTTTTCTCTTCTAACACTTCATAGCTAAGATCAATTACTTGTATTTTCTCAGCTAGACTGGCTTTAAGACTTCTAATATCTTTCTCACTAGCTTTTATTTTTACCTTATAACTGTTTTCTCTAGCTTTAGTGAAATGATGATCTTCTTTTAATGTTTTAAATTGAGCATCCAAACTAAAAACTGATCAGTTATAGTTGTCAATTGTTCAGACAGATTTTCACATTTCGTACAAGGGAGTTTAGTACTTACCTCGGAGAGCTGGTCTGTCACTTCTGCCATGTAAGCTTCATTTTCGCCAGTCACTTTCTCACTTCCTGCAGTTTCGATGGTCACTAAATTGGCCTGTTCGAACACTTCTTCAACATGCAGATTCCAGTTGTACTCCCCGTTCTGTCTGGATATCATCGCCCTATTCTCACTACTTCCACCACTCTGTTGTGTAGATCTGTTCTGACTGCGTTCTACACGTTCATTTGTGCACTCTTTAGCAAAGTGTCCATTCTGTTGACAGTTATAACACCACACCTTTGACTTATCATAACCTGGTCTTTCACCAACAAACTTTCTACCAGTCTTCTTCATAAACCTCTTAACCCTTCTCACAATCATCGCCATCTGCCACTGCAGATCCATCTGTTCCAGATCATCAACATCGATCTGATTATAGTATTCGTCTAAAGTTGCAGGGTCAACAATCTTACCTTTAATGTAGTTTTCGTACGAAGCAATGAAAGATGCATAGAGAGCAAACTGCTGTTCAGCAGATTTAACACTCATGGGCATCTTAGAGTAGTTGTTGTTAGGAACACTTGAGGAAAAACTACTCTTGGTTGCTTGAGGTTTAGAAGCGTTTGATCCACCAGCTACAAAACACACATCACCATTCATGTTGAGAGATACATGACCTTCATGTGTTGAGTTAGCGCCCGAGTCTCCTTTTGAGTAGTAAGCAGATGATTCAGACTTCGAACTTGAACTTGAATTAACTTTTGCACCATATATTCCCGGATCTTGAACCTGATCAGGTGGTGTCTCTTTACGAACCATGTTAAGTTCAAACGTTCGTAGTTTGTTGACTGCTGTTTCCAAGTCATAGTCGGCAAACTCTTTATCTTCTCTCATCAAGACAGTATACATCTCCCATTTCGGTGGGAGAGCATCAAGAAGCTTTTCCACGATCTCATCTTCTTTGTAAGCAATGGAATAATTGTTGAGTTCGGTCATCAGATGATAATATCTCGTGATGATATCATCAAGTGATTCATTCTTCAGATACTTGAACACAGAGAATTGGGTTTTGAGTAGTTTAATCTTGGATGCACGTATCCCCACATTACCTTCAAATCGGTTTTCAAGCGCTTCCCAAAGCTCTCTAGCAGTTTTATACTTCCTGAAGGTGTGAAGAATCTCTTGTGGAAGAGCCATTGTAATCGCAACATGAGCTTTGCTTTCAGCCTCATACATCTTCTTTTCTTCCTCTTCCATCTTGTTGTATTTCTTGATTTGTTCACGACCCTCATACAAAGCAGTTGGTGGAATGTATCCATCTTGAATGCACACCCACATCTTAGCATCTTGATATTTGACATATTGCTCAAACCGATCTTTCCACGCCACGAAATCGGTTCCCTTAAGCATCTTCGGTGCCTTAGTAGCTGAACCCGCTTCCACTTCCATTTTCACCAGTTCCGTAATATTTATTGAAGTCATCTTTTACGAAACGAAGACACACAGAAACACGAAAAATAAAAATTTTATTCTGAACAGTACTGTAGGCGAAGTTAAAGTTGACTTCGCTTAAGTCTTATCTTCGCTTGAATTCGTAACTTCGCTCTCTTTTCTAAATTCGCCTAATTTGGCGAAGTTGTGGATAACTTCGCTTAAGTTAAACGAACTTGTGAGGTAGGCGAAGTTGTGGGTAAATTCGCTTGAGATAAGCGAACTTGTGAGGAAGGCGAAGTTGTGGATAACTTCGCTTAACCTTATATCTTCGCCTAAACCCTACAAACAGTAGCGGCAACTTCGCCTGATGAACACGATGGTTTTGCAGGTTTGATTTCTGGATTTTGCGAGGTATACGAAGGTGTAATGGGTTGTTTATGATGGTGGGAGGTGAGTAGGACACAAAAACTCGGTAAACTCGTCCCGTGAATAGTCGAACGGAACGATTTCTACACCCGCGTGATAATCCCGAACCACACAATCATGAGCAAAAGCTCTGATACCAATTGTAGGTTCCCAGCCGGATCTACACGGAATATCTCGTTCTACGTAGGTGCGGAATCCCTACGTAAGACGATACGAGCGTAGAAGACGATACACGTTAACACGATCAAACACACGTTACAATAAACAAAGACACGTTGTATTGCAACTGGAAACACGTGATACACTGATCACCGATTACACAAACTCGTAAACAACTCGTACAATCAATTATGATCTCAGCCGTAACCTAGACTATTTAACAGTCGACAACTTCGCCTAGCATGTTTTAGGCGAAGTTGTCACTAACTTCGCTTACTCTACAAGTTCGCCTATATCAGCGAACTTGTGAGAACTTCCCTTACATCCAAAACACAAATCCAACTAACTCAATTACAGACACTATATACTGAACTACTGACATCATGTACCAACAGAGTCTTCGCTACTCGACAACTTGGTCACCGGTGCCACTAACTACAAAGGCCGTCTAGTCCTCAGATCCAATTCTGGTTGCTGGAGATCTGCAAATTTCCTCATCGGTAACGTTAATTAAAATTAAACCTTAAACCTCTCTCTCAAAAACACACTGAAAAGTAGTATACGATTTTCAGGTGTCGAAGTGGCGGAGAGACTTGCCTATTATGGATTCAGTTCAAATTTGATTACGTACTTGACTGGACCATTGGGCCAATCCACAGCAACAGCTGCGGAGAATGTCAACGCCTAGTTCGGAACGGTGTCGCTTCTACCACTCGTTGGAGCTTTCATTGCAGATGCTTTTCTCGGTCGATACCTAACAATAATAATTGCTTCTCTGCTCTATATTCTGGTTTGCCATCTTTCTCTCTTCACTTTCAAATTTGAATATATGATCGCCATATTAAGCAAATTTGAATGATGAACAGGCGTTTGCAATGATGGCCTTTTCAACTTTGATTCTTTATGACTGTACTTCATCATGTTCTTCATAGCTTCAAGTTATCATCTTTTTCGTTGCTTTATATCTTGTGGCATTTGCACAAGGTGGGCACAAGCCCTGTGTGCAGGCTTTTGGTGCTGATCAGTTTGATTCACATGATCCAGAATAACTCAAATCCAAAAGCTCATTCTTCAACTGGTGGTTGTTTGGATCGTGTGTAGGGGGGTTGTTGGGATCTTTGTTGTTAGTTACATTCAAGAAAACCTTAGTTGGGGTCTTGGATTTGGGATTCCTTGTGTTATCATGGGGCTTGCCCTTATTCTTGTTTGGAACCATGACTTACCGGTTTGATAAGAAAGCCCAAGAAAAAAACGCTTTTGCGCGAATCAGCCATGTGTTTGTTACAGCAGCTCGGAATCAGAGGGTTACATTGTTAGAAGAGGATGCGTCTCGAAGCATGCCTCATCAAGATTCTCAACAGTTCAGGTAATAAGCTTTATTGATATCCCGGTTAAGCATGATTTATTAGATTTGCGCCTCTATGAGAACATGGTTGAGGATAAATTTTCGTTTAGATATAAAATTAAGGTTAGTGAACTTTTTACGGTGGCTATCGCTTGTCTTAGCATATAACTATTAGACCACTTCTTGATGTTTTATCATATAACTATTAGACCCCTCGTTGTGGGGCTTCTTCAAAAAGAGTGGCAAAGGTGAGGTGGTAGGGCTTTTAAAGCCCCGACACCATGTTGGCGCTTCAAAAGAGGGACGTTAAAGTGATGGCTGGTATTGAGTTGTCGCGACATGAAAGGTTTAGTGGTGGAAGAATGTTGACAAATGGTGGGGCCCAAATCTATAGGGGTAATGGGCTTTAAACCACAATGGGGCTTTAAAGTTAAATCTCTCACCGCTATCTTTTTTTAGTTGCAAAATCCAATCTTTTAAAAGCAGAAATCATTGCTAAAATCTACTATACAATTAAAGCAATAACTATTTTCATAAATAATATGCATTCTTATAATTTCTTGTTAATAAAATAATTCAAAATTATATTAAATTGCATTTAACATAATTCCATTCAAAATATTCTAATCTACTATAGTGTAGTAGTAGTAGTAATAATAATAATAATAACAACAACGCATGTGTTCCTTAATGAGTTTGAGTTTTTGTTTTCAAAGTTTCATGATGGTTATTTTTTATTTTGGTTTCATTTCGGTTTTCGATTTGTGTTCGGTTTTAGTTTTTATAAAGTTGTTTTATTTCAGTTCGATTTTGTTTTGTTTTTCTTTTTAGTTTCGTTTTATGTGGGTTTAACTTTATTTAGTTTTTTGTTTTGGTTTTTATAGTTTTTTTTGTTTAGTTTCTGATTTATCGGTTTTATTTTTTTAGTTTCATTATGGTTTATGTTTAGTTTTATTGGTATTTGGTTTTGTTTAGGTTTTCGGTTTTGGCTTTGGTTTTGTTTTTTTTTCAATTTAGTTCTGTTTCAATTTGTATTTAGTTTGCTTGGTATTTGTTTTTAGTGTCTGTTGAAAAATGAAAGTATATGAATGGTTAAATTAAGTGAAAGGTTCACATGAGTTTCAACTTTCAAATGGGTTGAAGTCATTGAAGCTTTATATTTTTTTGGATCTTTATAACCATTAATAATGAATTCCATTTGGTAGAAAGGATTTCAAAAGTTAAGATTGGTGTATGAATGTTATGTCATCAACTGTGTTCCCAGTCCAGGAAGAAAAGTAGATCGAATCATTCTTGGATGCTTACCGGAAATCTTTCCTAGATGCTTATTTCTGATTTGCATGCTTTCTAGACTAATGTTAGTGAAGTTTGTTTGTTTTTTGTTAATATAATTTTTTAAATTTTATGAAGTTTATATTTTAAAGTTTAAATTTTCTTCGTAACATTCTACTATAAAAAGTTATTCTTTGTTAGTTTATGTATTTCAATACTTTGTTTACGTATGAATATGAATTGCAATTAGAAATCATGTTGTTGTCTCAAAAATATATTAAAAAATAACTTTTCGTTTAAAACTATATATGTATTTACTTGACGATTTCTATATTTATGTCCGTATCGTACACGAGTCAATAACCTACTAAATAAATATACAAATATATATAAATCAAATAAATAATAATCTGATTCTTGAACAACTTAGGCAATGTATAGTATATGTTTAGAATGTTCAGGTTCAAATAGCCACCACCTCTGTATTTAATGATCTTAAAGCTAACATCTTCATGTTTTATATACTAATTTTTCTAAGCTATATTTGTAATATAATTTATACCTTAAAAACATTTGTTTATTTTTTTTAAAATGTATTCAGTTTTAAATTATCAAACTCATTTGTTGATGTGAGGCTAAAATTAATAATTCTACATTTAAATAGCATCACTAGATTTATAAGCGGGTTGTTCTGGTACTTTCTAACACATAGCCTTGTGCTCAATTAAAAAAATGTAAAGTAAAAATTTAATCAGTGATGATTCAGAAGAATCATACAAACAGGCAACTGAAGTTATAAGCTTTAGCGAAAATGAAAAAGGTTTTAAGTCAGATTATATGATTAATTCTGATCAGTTATCTAAATTTAACAAGCTCAAGTTCAAGCTTGATACAAGAAAGGTTTTTAATCAACTCAATAGCTTATAAAGTCTAGTTTCAAAGGCTTTTTCAAGAAAAAAAACAAAACCTTATTGCTTTAACATTAAAGAATTTCAGTAGATATAAATGATACATCGGGGAAAGTATTTTTGCCACTCTTAACAAAAGGAGAAATAGTAAAAAAACTTTTGACTACTAACCCCGATTTAAGAAGATCTATAAATATGGTGCATATATAAGAGCAGTAAAAATCCTTTAAAATGCACAATTCAGAGATAGAATTAATTTTCCTATTAAAATGGCTCTTATTGATAACCGAATTATCAACAGACAATATGCTCTCTTAGTAGAAGTACATGAAAATTTAGCATATGATAAATTTATGTTTACTATATATCCTAAATTTGCTTTACATCGAGATTCAATAGAATTCGATAAAACTCTGAGCTTCATGCATCAGTGCGAAAGAATTGATCTTATGGAACCAGGAAATAAAATATCTACGATTAATTATTAAATCTCCTATGCCATAACCAACAGTACTCATTCAATAGCGTACAAAGAAAAAAAGAGTATAACTATTGAAGACATATTCTCAGAAATAGAAACAGTTGAAGAAAGTAAATTTACTGAACCTTCACAACTTCAAGAAAATTGAACAATTAATATAGCTCGAAATAAACAAATTTTAGGGTCTAAACCTAGACATAGCTTTTCTGGAAATTCTTTTAAGATTTCGAGAACCCACTTCTACAGAAGCACAATTAATACGATCTATGTCCGAAAGAATATATAAGTATGGAGAAATATTTATCCTGTAAAATACACTATCTCAAAATTTTCTATTTTCTAAAAACAAAAATTTCTGGAGATAACAAACAAGGACGTCTTGTCAGATGACAGAT
Organism: Bidens hawaiensis; assembly: GCF_021521415.1. Taxonomy (NCBI): domain Eukaryota; kingdom Viridiplantae; phylum Streptophyta; class Magnoliopsida; order Asterales; family Asteraceae; genus Bidens; species Bidens hawaiensis. The sequence goes on along the minus strand of NW_027495314.1, from coordinate 30,541 downwards.
GTGGTTCTCAAGATATTCTTTTAATATTGAACATATCAAAGGGCCAAAAAAATGTACTAGCTAATAGTTTAACACGAGATTTTCAAATTACGTAAGCAATGACGTAATCCTTTACTATAAATAGAAATGTGTCTCTTTCAAAGATTCATCATTAAAACACATTTAAAAGAAAGGTGATGGAAGAAGAAAAAGAAAAAAAACTCAAGGCTCTAATCCCAAACATTCTACCATAAAAGTAGAGCGAAATTTATTAACAACCAAATGAATATATATATATATATATATATATATATATATATATGTGTGTGTGTGTGTGTGTGTACTTGAATACTGACAATATCTATATTAGTTAGTTTCGAAGGAATACAAGAGATTATCAACCTATCTTATCCCTACAAGTCGTAACGTAATCTGGTTTAAGCCTAGGTACTTTTGTTAAATACATAATTCGTCAAAACCGATGGCTCTGATATCAACCTGTCAAACCCGGCTCCATGGGTCTAGGCGTGTGACCATGGTTGGTACCTGTTTTGAAAGTACATAAAGTATATGTTGCGTTGCGGGAGTCTTTTCTTGATTAAAATATTCATTTATAGAAAACTCGGGAATTAAATACCCAGTATTGTTTTACAAAACGTTAAAAGTGATAAAATGTTAATTTACATCTTTTGCATAATTAAAACCAAACTGAGTCACCAGAAGCGTCTAACATCTATACCCTCCATCTTTTACTGCATCTTCTACTGATTACATGTAAAATAGTTTTATAAAATACGTCAGCGATAATTGCTGGTGAACACGCTGATACTAATCATTTATATAAACCTTTAGCTTCACTCGTAACAACTCAGTGGCCCTATAGACCGGCATACCAAATATATCACATAGTTAAGCCCTAACGGCCCTATAGACCGGCTCAATGAGTAGGGACATGATGCTAACTGTAGCAAGGTATGACTACCCTCTGACCACATATGAATAAATCCAGACACTATCTAGCCTGAGAGACAGCGACTAATAAAGTTTTAGGGATCTATAATCCCATGCAAACTTTGGCACGTTGAAATTACTCGATTAAATAGTTTAAAAAGAGTTGGGGGCGTATTCACCTTTAGATGAGTTGCTTAATTAACAAATTCTCTGTATTTGTTGAACGATTACATTGGACCTATAGTTCGAGAATAATAGTTTAATAATTCGTCTAGATCAAATGATCTAGCTTTAGACCTTTAGTCTGGTTAAAAGCTTTAAACCTTGATTGAATATTTTATTGTTAAAATATTACTGTAGACCTTTAGTCTATAAAATCATACTTTTTAATATCGACGTTTCTTCTTGTAAAAGAAATCATCTAAATTCTACGTTTCTTCCTCTAGAAGAAATCATGTTTATAAAACTACTATGTTTCCTCCTTTAGAATAAATATTATTTATTCAAAATGATTACTTCGTTTACTTAAAGCCTTTTTGGTTCGTATGATGTTTGGTGTAGCATGATTTGGCCTAATAGGTTTGAACATTCTCATTAAGCTCTCTTGGAAAGTAAACGGGTCCCGCGGTTGGTTGAGATTTATACGAATTACTTTCCTTAGACAAGAGACTCGACTACCGGTGTTGTCACCCTTCCAGTTACTGCATTCTCGTCATGTTTTTCTGTTTAATTATTTATAAGTGTCTTTTATAAAAAAAATAGCGTTTCTTCCTTTAGAAGAACGTTAATTAGCAATAACCTTTATATGTAAAACTTTATCTTTGTAAGCATTTTTATATAGAAAGCTTAAATATATCTATAAACTTTCCAAGGTTTAGGCTATACCCTCGACTAGGATCTTGGCTATGAGTTGAAATATCTTAATCATAAGTCTTACCTTAAAATGGGTATAACAATTAAGGACGAACGAGCAGTACTTCGACTTACGTAGGATGTTGGGTATGAAACGTTGAACTCTATAGCGGCGTCGGGACTTCAACTCGGTGGCACAAACTTTGAGAAAGTGGGAGTGATTTGGTGTTTTGGATGCCACAAATGAGGAACCCATATTCACTCTTTATAGTCACCCTGGTCAGACCATAAATCACCACCATTCGCAACATGTCATTCTTGCGATGAGTCGCGCTATTTGGTGTTGACATGTGGCATGCTATCTTGATTAGTCACTAGCTACATGTTAATTTAAGAGGATATGTGGCATTGTATGCTGGCATGTGTCATTCCGTTTCGCCACCATGTGACATGTGTCGTTTCATGGTGATGAGTCATATGACACGTGTCGCTTCCATATATCTTTAGGTAAATGACTAACTGGTCCTTAAACTTTCTAAATTGTCAAAATTGGTATGTAAATTTGTAGGGTGTTACACTTGAAGCAACGCCGCCGTTGAACGGCCGAGAATGAACGAAGGTGGAGCAAGTGTGGTTTGGGAGGGAGAGTGCGGATATTGTGGTAGGAGAGGGTGACCACAAGAGAGAGAGAGACACGAAAGGTTTTTTTAATCGTGGGAGATGATTATAAGAATTGTTGGATATCGAAACGTTTCGTTAAGTCCGTTTGAAATTATTCAAGCTAGACTATTGTTGAGACTTCATTATCCATCTAAAGGTGATGAGAATCACTAGCTATCGATAAAATCAGCCAGCTGCCGGCTTTCTTTTCAAAAAATACGCATGCCATCAGGAAACACCTTTGTCATCTTGTCAGGAAAATTAACGGCCAACGGGAACATATTTGCAGGTTTTATATACGTGGCGTGCGATTATTGGTGCAAAAAAAATGGCGGTCTGGGTGGTTTTGCAACAGACAAGATGAAGCCGGGTAGATTTACATTGACATTTTTGAATTTATGTTGGTCAAAATGGATATTTTGGTTCTTTTCAAAAAAATATTTTAAATTCTAATTCCATTTTATTTGATTGTTATTGCTAGGGGTGGCAATCTTGACCCAAACCATTTCAAATAGATCAATTTTGGTTGTTTTAGAAATCATATGGGTTGGCTTGGGTATAATTTTAATTAAATGAGTCAAAATGGGTCACTTGAAATTCCACCTTATTTTTGGGTCAAAATGGGTTGACAAATTTAAATAAATGAGGCGATATGGGTTAGTGTCTTAAGGAAAAGTGGCAGGCTTAGGTTGAAACGGATTTTGGATTGGAACAAGTTCGGTTTACGTTTTGGCTCGGATTAGGTTTTGAGCTTACACGAGTTTTCGCAGTAGACAGGTTGGGTTTCGTTTCCTTTGTTTCTTTTTGGTCGGTTTCGGAGCATTTGACGGGTTGGGTTTCGGTTTTTTTTGTTTGTTTTTGGTTGGTTTCGGATTCGTTTTTGGTTTTTTGTTTCGTTTTGGTCTTTTTTCAATTTCATTTCTGTTCGTTTTCAGTTTTTTAGTTTCGTTTTAATCGATTTTTTCGGTTTCGATCAATTCAGTTCAGTTTTGGTTTTTTGTTTCATTTTTGTCGACTTTTCGGTTCAGTTCAGTTCTCTTTTTTTTCTTTTTTCTTTTTTTTAACGAGGATAACAGAGGAAACATGCTATTATTTTACTTTTTTCGTTTTTGATTTATATTTTGAGTTATAATTTTTTTTATGATTTTTTTTTGAATTTTTTTGAGAGGTTTTTTATGTTAATAAAAGCCCCTCAAAAGAAAATTCAAAAAAATTAATAAAAAAAACATAAAACTCAAAATATAAATCAAAAACGAAAAATGTAAAAAAAATTAAAACGTTTCACCCATTGTCCTCGTTCTTTAAAAAAAAAACCCTGTCCCGAAACCCGTTTTGACCCGTTCTAACCTTGACACATTCCGACCCGGACCCGTTCCAACCTGAACCTCTTGACCCTAACTTGTTCCGACCCAACCAAAAATTAAACGTTTCACCCATTGTCCTTGTTCTTAAAAAAAAACCCTGTCCCGAAACCCGTTTTGACCCGTTCTGACCTAAACCTCTTGATCCTAACATGTTCCGACTCAACCAAAACAACCATTTTTTTAGTTGACCCATTCTAACCCTAACCCGTTTCGACCCAACCCAACCCAACCCATTTGTCACCCCTAATTTTGAGTTATGATTTTTATTATTATTATTTTTGAATATTTTTAAGGGGTTTTTTTATCTTAATAGAAAACCCCTTCGGAAAAAATTCAAAAAAATAATAAAAAAATCATAACTCAAAATATAAATAAAAAATAAAAAATCTAAAAATACTAAAATATTTCCGCCGCTATTAAAAAAATCCCGAAACTCGTTACTGAGACCCTGACCTATCCTGACCCAAACCAAAAGAACCCTTTTTTTACTGACCCATTCTAACCCTAACCCGTTTCGACCCATGACTCATTTCGACCCATGACCCGTTCGACTCAACCCAACCCATTTGCCACCTCTAGTTGTGGATCCAAATTTTTAGGATTTGGTTTGTCTTTAATCCCTTATACATGGTTTTAGTTTGTCTATAATCCCTTATATATGGGGTTTAAAAATTAGACAAATTGAATTTTAATAATCCTAACTTTTTTACAGTTGACTGATAATAATAACATATTTAACTTTTTTTTGTCATTTGTCCACCTTTCATCCTATTTTTTTTCTTATTGGACAATGCTTTCCGAATTTCAAATCGATGCTTTAACGCTTTTGATCAAAAGAAGAATACGGGTATACTGATGTAAAAATTACCTCGAAAAGGTGTTCCAAACAACAAAACGGTGCTTCAATTCGGGTGTTTAAACTTCCAATTAACAAAAATCAAGCCGTTTGAAGCCCCGTTTCAAGGCAAGTTTTACGTGAATCTACTCGTATCGTTTTTCCGATCAAAAGCCCTAAAACATTATTCGCAAAAAACTTAATGGAGTTGGGTTTTTTTTAACGAAGGTCTAATAAAAAAATAAGATGAAAGGTGGGTACTGGTGGCAAAAAAATTTTGAGATGAAAATATTATCAATCAGCTGCAAAAATACGTGGTTATTAAAATCCAATTTGCCTAAAAATTAAAATGATGGACTCATTCTATGGTAGTGACGGATACAGTAATCGCATTTGTAGATGAAATGTGGCATGTTTAGAATTAGGGATGAATTCATAAGTCATCAGACATTCAGCCATCAGTACTTGCATTTGGGGTTTAGAAATTAACGAATCAGTGGTACATGAACATGTATTAGTTAAGCCTGATTATATCTGATGATAAAATTGAACTTTACATTTTTTAATTGCAAAGCAAATTGAATCGAGTATGAATATATAAAATTTGCACGCATGCATATGCACATGCACATGATGCATGTGCATGTCCTGAAAGTATTCGGATATCCTCGATGCATTTATGCTTCCCGGAGTTTCATTAACGCGAACGAGACATTGAAATGGATGACGGCAATTCTCCTCTACTCGAAAACTTTGTCAACGGCGTCTTTGACTACAAAGGCCGTCCGGTTCTCAGATCCAAATCTGGCTGCTGGCGATCTGCATGTTTTATCATCAGTGTGGAACTAGCCGAGAGAATTGCTTTCTGTGGACTCCGTTCGAATCTGATTACGTACTTGACCGGACCATTGGGGCAGTCTACGGCAACTGCGGCCGAGAATGTTAACGTCTGGACTGGAACGGCGTCGCTTCTTCCCCTAGTCGGAGCTTTCATCGCGGACGCTTTTCTTGGCCGATACCTAGCAATCACAGTCGCTTCTCTTCTATATATTCTGGTTTGCCCTCTTTATATCTTTTCTTTAAAAACATATGTTATTTTTACTCTACTTTTATATTCACTTTCAAACTTGAATGACTACAATATATATATATATATATATATATATATATATATATATATATATATATATATATATATATATATATATATATCAAGCAAATTGGATTGATGAACTGCAGGCACTTGCATTGCTGGCTTTTTCAACTTTGATTCCTTCTTCACATATTCAAGTTATTATCTTTTTCGTATCTTTATATCTTGTGGCATTTGCTCAAGGCGGACACAAGCCCTGTGTGCAGGCTTTTGGTGCTGATCAGTTTGATTCAGATGATCCAGAAGAACTCAAATCCAAAAGCACATTCTTCAACTGGTGGTTTTTTGGATCGTGTGTCACGGCTACAGTTGGTCTCTTTGTTGTTAGTTACGTTCAAGAAAACCTCAGTTGGGGTCTCGGATTTGGGATTCCTTGTGTTATCATGGGGCTTGCCCTCATAGTATTCTTGTTTGGAACCAAGACTTATCGGTTTTGCGAGAAAACCCAAGAGAAAAACGCCTTCAGGTAATAAGCTTTATTTATAATCGGGATTAATTAGCAGGGGTGTTTAAAATTTGAATCTTACTGTTCGACCCGAGTTTCTAATTCAAATTCAAGTCCTTTGACCAATTTCCTTTCAAGTAACAAAAGTAACCACAAACCGACCCATTTGTATAATGCATGGAATGAGTTTCGAATATCTTGTTGATACTGTGTTGATAGCAGATTTCTTAATAAAGCTTTGGTTTCCCCTAACGGGTCTAATGAAGATGGGGCCATATGCAGCATTAGTGAGGTGGAAGGAACGAAGGTGGTTCTTAGACTAATACCAATATGGGTTAGTTGTTTGGGGTATGGAATTGTATTTGCTCAAACTTCCACATTCTTCACCAAACAAGGAGCAACCATGGACCGGTCAGTCGGGTCAACCTTTGAGATTCCACCTGCCGCACTACAGGTTTTCGTTGGCCTCTCGGTTATCACCCTCATTCCCATCTATGACACCATTTTAGTCCCTCTTACCCGAAAAGCAACAAATATACCATCCGGCATAACAATGCTTCAAAGAATTGGAACCGGCAATTTCATAACTATTGTTTCAATGGTTGTTGCAGCAATTGTAGAAGCAAAAAGACTCAAAGTTGCTTGTCAGTACGGATTATTAGATGATCCAAACGCAACGATCCCAATAAAGATATGGTGGTTAGTACCTCAATATCTTTTGGCAGGAGCTGGTGATGTGTTTACTATGGTGGGTATGCAAGAATTCTTTTATGACCAAATGCCAAGTGATCTAAAGAGTATAGGCTTAGCACTTTACCTCAGTATTTTGGGAATTGGCAGCTTTCTAAGTGGTTTTACAATCTCAATCATTGAGAAAACAACAGGCGGAAATGGTCAAGATGGTTGGATATCCGATAACTTAAATCAAGGGCATATTGATTATTTTTATTACCTTCTTGCTGGAATCAATGCAGTCGCATTTGTGATGTTTGTATATGCTGCAAAGTCTTATGTATATAGGGGAGAAAGAGCCATGTAATGTTGCTGAATTGTGGTGGAATTAGTGAAGATTTGTTGTGAACTGATGTTCATAGATGCAACAGGATGTAATTGCTGTAATGATTGTTTAAACTGCTGGCTTTTACTAATTAGGTGTAAGTTTTAAAACAGGCTAACTGTTTGTTATTGTGGGGCCACCTAAATTATAATTTTTATTTTTAATTAGTGAAATAATTTAACACCATTTAGAATAGGATAAATAATACGTTACATTTCGAATGTGGTTGATAAATTGTTGAACCACTTAGGAGCACAAGTTGAATTATGAGTATTTTGATTGTTTCACAGGATATTGTCTCTCTTTCATATCTTATGTGGATTAATAAGTTGGCACGAGCCAAACATATGATGCATCTTAACACAAATCATATTTTTATTTGTGCCAAATAATTTAATCTAAACTTTGTCACATATATATAAAATTTGTACAAAGTGAGCATGACAATTCTAACCCATTTTTATAAACAAGTCAAATGAGTTGTAAGCGGGTTGAGCTGTAAACGGGTTATAAAACAAAATACCTTATTATTTGAAAATTGAATATTAAGAGTGATTATATTTCTTGAATGTTTAAATAGTTTATTCAGATGAAACTTGATTGGATTGTTTGATTTCTTCATGTTTAGATGAAGCTTGCTACGTATTAGTTCAATATGAATTTGATTTTCAATCCGTGTCTTTTGATTTAAATTAGGGTTTTTAATGCTATCCTAAAGTTTTATATCTTGTTGAGATGTCTAAAGGTGGATCACCTCAAGTCCTTAAGTTATTCAACAAGGATCACCTCAAGCTATTCAACGATTGCGTGATCTAAATTTTCAGGTTATGCTAAACACCAATTTTCTTAGAACGACGACTTTCTTATAATTAGCCTACTGTACTCTTTAAATTTTGAGACACATGTTACCCACTCTAACCAAACTATGTTGTCTTAACCGGACCTAAGCTGACTTTTAGGACGTGTTCGTTTCATGGACTTTTTTTTAAAGGATTTGGAATTGGAATTGGAATGGAATGGAATGTTTGAGAATCCCTATCATGTGTTTGGTTGGTTAATATGTATTGGAATTGGAATATTCTTTTGTTTGTTTTTGGTCGGTTACGGATTCGTTTTCGGTCTTTTGTTTCGTTGTGGTCGTTTTTTTCAGTTTCATTTCTGTTCGGTTTCAGTTTTTTTTTTCGTTTTGATCGATTTTTTCGGTTTCCATCAATTCGGTTCAGTTTTGGTTTGTGTTTCATTTTCATCGACTTTCGGTTTCGGTTCATTTTTCGGTTTTTTTTTAAGAACGAGGGCAAATGCGGAAACGTTTTAGTTTTTTTACATTTTTCGTTTTTGATATATATTTTGAGTTATGATCTTTTTATTAATTTTTTTGAATTTTTTTTGAATTTTTTTTGAGAGGTTTTTATTTTCCATAACAATCTTTATAAAATAGGAGGGATTTTAAAATCCTATGAAATGTGGGATTTGATTGGATTTAGTTTCCATTTCCATTCTTTTATTTAATGAAACGAACATATCAATTCATAAGATTTAAAATCTCATTCCTTAGAATTCCTTCCAAATCCTTGAAACGATTTGAACCTTAGAGTTTGGCTTGGATGTTCCACAGGAATCTATACCGCCAACTGTCACTTAACAGTCGTTACGCAACCAGAAGCTCTCACTTGTCACTTGACTTTGTTAACGAATTCTTATAATTGATTTGCTTATATCTTAATTGTAAGATGTTAATTGTAGCAAATAAGTAAAAGTTAAAGAAAAAACAATCTGTATAAAGCAAAAAAAACTCTTATAGAAACTAAATCAATAATTTTAAATATTTATTGGGTACTTTGGTGACCGACTCAACCTGATGAAAAGAGTTTCATGACTCAACTCACTCCGACAGAAAAAAAAAGTCCATAACGTGCAAAAAGTAGGGGTGTAAACGAGTCGAGCTACTCGAGATCAGCTTGTTAAAAAGCTTGATCGAGCCGAGCTGAATCGAGCCTGAGCCCGAGCTCGAGCCTAAAAGTAAGCTCGTTTAATAATTGAGCCCGAGCCCGAGCTTCACTTATCGAGCTCGAGCTTAACTTATCGAGCTCGAGCCGGCTCGCAAGCCTAAACGAGCCTGTCATTTATATAATTTTTTTAAAAATATATTCAATAATAATTAGTTAATATATATATAATGTTATAAAAAATAAATAAAAATAACTAAATAATATATATTTTTTATACATAAAATTATAATGGAAAAAAATATATAAAAATAATTATAAAATTGTATAAAAAATAATTGATAAATAATAAATGAGCCGAGCCCGAGCCGAGCTCGAGCTTGAGAATCAACTCAAGAGCTCGAGCTTTGAAAATAGAGCTCGAAACGAGCCGAGCTCGAGCTCTGTGTAAGTTAAACGAGCCGAGCTCGAGCCTAGTCAAGCTCGGGCTCGGCTCGACTCGGCTCGTTTGCACCCCTAGCAAGAAGGATATATACAAAGCGATAAAATATCAAGAAAATAATACTTAATTTAACACAACACTACTAAGATCATACGTAGTGAGGCACTTTCTCACCCAAAACGCCCCTAAAGTTCCTGAAATACCATCCCGGGACGCCTTGGGTGTTTTTATGTGGGGGGCACTTCCCACAAAACGCCAGAAGGGAGAGAAGTGGGGTGTTTTAATTGGTTGCTTTATTATATTTGTTGTTTTTAATATAAGAAGAATAATAAGGTAATGATTTGAATGGCTCTATTCATCACACAACTTGGTTGTAAAACGCCCCTATGATGATGTAACGTCATATGACGTAAAACGTTCCCAAAAGTTTCATTCACTACACATAATTCTAATGCAACTATTTCTTTCAAATACAACATTTTCCGGATGTAATTATATGAAAACGTTACATTAGTTCTAATGTGACTTTTTGTTATTTAACTGTTTTAAAATAATATAAAGGCTGCGCTACGTTAGTGAAACTTTTAGTAGTGTGTATACAAACCGCTCACCGCTGAGAAATAGTAAAATATTTATTGAAAAGATAACATCTTTTATACACTACATGTATTGATATGGTTTTTGGATGAGAGGCATATACCACATTCCAATGCATGACTGCTAGCTTGACTTTAACATGGATGACGACGGCACCACCACACACTCCGCCGGAGTTCAATCTCCGCTGCTCAACAACTTCGTCGACGGCGCCGTTGACTACAAAGGCCGTCCAGTCCTCCGATCCAAATCTGGTTGCTGGCGATCCGCATATTTCATCATTGGTAACGTTAATTAAACACACTCAGTTTAGCATAATCTTATTAACATGTTATATATATGCAGGTGTTGAAGTGGCGGAGAGATTTGCATATTATGGAGTGAATTCAAACTTGATCATATACTTGACCGGACCCTTGGGCCAGCCCACGGCTACGGCTGCCGAGAATGTAAATACCTGGTCCGGAACGGCGTCGCTTCTTCCCCTTGTCGGCGCTTTGGTCGCGGATACTTTTCTCGGTCGATATTGGACGATTATTATTGCTTCTTTCCTCTATATTCTGGTTTGCCATCTTTTCATCTTTGTTTGAAGATTTTATTTTACCGAAATTGAATTACCAAAATTGACACATTTGATCAAAAAATTTGCAAAAAGGCATTGAAATCCCAACCAATTAATATTCGATGAGATTTGCTCACATAAGCCTTTCCTTGGGCACCAACATGTCTCCCTTTTAAAATGACTTGGCATATTTATGATGTTGTTGGCGACTAGGCTAGGAAGTAGGAAGGTGCCTTGTCGGGGCCTGCCAGGCTCCGTTGTAGCTCTATCAGTAGAGGCAAGTGAATAAGTTTAGACGCAAGAACCCAACCCACAAGTTACAAGGCCAGTGCAATTGAGAAGAGGTGAAAGAAAGAAAGAAAACACAACCTGAGGGACTACAAGTTAACATAGAAGAAGAGTGCAGGGTTATCTAATTCCTTTATAAGTCATGATGCCCTTGTCATGGGTGAGGAGGTATGTTATAAAAGTTTGTTAGATCTTTCTCCTCTCATCCAATCTTCTGTAACCTTCTCATCCCCGTTCTATTGAGTAATGAAATTACCCCTTTCCTATCAATACACTTCATTGGTGCTTTCATTGACCATCGGCACCATGGCTGATGGTATTCGATTCAAGGTGTTAGATGATCATATCAAATCACTACAAGACAGCCATCGAGATCTCTCTTCTCAACTCGCCTCTGTGGCTGATGTGGCTCTCCTCGAGGATACCGTCAACAAATTGTGTGTTCAGGTGGGGTTATTAGCTAAACGGAAATCCAGTGACTTCTCCGGTTCGTCGAGCTCCGGTACGTATGAATCCTCTATTCTCGGTCGGCACAAACTTGCACCGATTAATTTGCCTCGCTTTTCTGGTTCTCATCCGGAACGTTGGGTGGCTCAAGCGAATCGATATTTCGAGTTCTATCGTATTCCAGTGGAGGAACGGCGGTTTATCGCGTCGTTTTATTTCGACGACGCCGCCGCTGATTGGTATGATTGGGTGGATAAACACTCTCCGATTCATAGTAAGCGGAGTTTACATCGGCTGTGATTCTTCGTTTTCGTCCGAAAAACATAGAACAACCGGAAGGATTATTGGCTAAATTACATCAGACGTCAACAGTTGAAGAGTACCGTCAGCGTTTTGAAGAAATTTCGAATCGCACCATGGTGGCTCTTCCACCGGAGTTTCTGATTTCATGTTTTATTTCGGGACTCCGTTTAGATATTAAACAGTCGGTTCTGATTCATAACCCGACCACATTGGAAGATGCTATGGAGAAGGCCTAACTACACAAGAACCGTATTAACATGGAACGTGACATAGGCCGCCCTTCTTTGGGCTCGGGTAAGCCCATTTTATCAACACCTAAACTTCAATCCAATTTTACTACTGGGCTTGTCCAAAATTTCCTAACTACACCTACGATCCCAACCAACCACTATGGGATTTCCAGCCGAGTTATCTCAGAAAAAGGCACTGGGTCTGCGATGAAAAGTATACCGCTGACCATAAATGTCGCTCGGCTCCTCAACTGCTCTTCTTTGATGACGATCCGGGGCCGGAACAACATTCTGACTTGGTTTTGGCCGATACCTTGCAAATGGATGAGGTAAAATCTCATTCTACAATATCTTATGATGCACTTGTGGGTGGTTGTTCGGCTTCCACTCTTCGATTTATAGGGTCGGTGAAAGGTCAGTCGGTCCAGGTATTGTTGGATGGGGGCAGTACTCACTGCTTCGTCCAAACGCGCATTGCTAAGTTTTTGAATCTTGCAATTGCTCCTTTCTCGGTTTTGGTCGGTAGTGGGGAACGGTTATTGTGTTCTGGAGTGGCTAAACAGGTTGAATTGGTTATTCAGGGCTCACCGGTATGCGTTGATTTCTTTGTTCTACCTCTTCAAGGTTAGGATATGGTACTGGGCGTTTCTTGGTTATCCACATTGGGTCCGGTGATTACTGATTATGCAAACGCCATATTCGAATTCCATTTAAAAGACACTAGGGTGGTTTGGCAAGGTGACCCCACCCTAACGGTTGATCCTATTCAATTTCATGGGTTAAAACGACTGGCTCACAGTGATGCTATTGATCAATTCTTCCAATTAACTATTTTACCACCTCATATTGACTCCTCTTCAGTACACCCACATGACATTCAGCAACTTTTAACTGAGTTTTCACAGGTTTTTCAACCTCCCAATGGTCTACCATCGGCCCGACCTCAAGACCATAGCATCACTTTGTTTCCTAATTCTGCCCTGGTGGCAGTTTGCCCTTATCGGTATCCTCATTTTCAGAAACAGGAAGTGGAAAGATTAGTTAAAGACATGTTGGAGCAGGGTATTATTCGCCCGAGTTGTAGCCCATTTTCTTCTTCGGTCCTGCTTGTTCGTAAGAAAGATGGGACTTGGCGCTTTTGTGTGGATTACAGGGCTTTAAACGCTATTACGGTTCCGGACCGCTTCCCGATCCCTACGATTGATGAGTTATTCGATGAATTACATGGGGCTGTTTACTTCTCTAAACTCAATTTATTGTCAGGCTACCACCAAATTCGTCTTCAAGAAGGGGCGATTGACAAAACTGCATTTCGAACGCATGATGGGCATTATGAATTTCTCGTGATGCCGTTTGGTCTCACAAATGCTCCTTCAACCTTTCAACGTTTGATGAACGATATTTTTCGACCATTTTTAAGGAAATTTGTCCTTGTGTTTTTTGATAACATACTTATATATAGCTCTACTTGGACCGATCACTTGTCGCGTCTCCGGTTAGTTCTCCAAACTCTCAGTGATAACAAGTTGGTTGCTAAAATGGCCAAATGTCTCTTTGGTCAAACAACAGTGGGCTACCTGGGTCATGTCATATCAGCCCATGGTATTGCAGTGGACCCCGATAAAATTGAGTGTATCAAGAACTGGCCAACCCCTAACACAGTTAAGGATGTGCGTAGTTTTTTGGGGCTGTCCGGTTATTATCGCCGATTCATACACCATTATGCCTCCATCGCAGCACCGTAGTCTGACTTATTAAAAAAGGACAGTTTTACTTGGACTGCTTCCCAAGATAAAGCCTTTTCCACTCTTAAAATGATGCTGAGTTCTAATCCGGTTCTGCGCTTGCTAGACTTCTCTAAACCATTTACGGTTGAAACGGATACCTCGGGGACGGGCATAGGTGCAATTTTATCCCAAGACAAACAACCAATCGCTTACCATACTCTCAAGTTGAGCCCTCGGATGCAACAAGCTTCGACCTACCAACGAGAGATGTTTGCTATTACCCAAGCAATCGCTAAATGGCGTCAGTAGTTGTTGGGAAACAAATTTCAAATTATTACAGATCAGCAGTCTTTAAAGAACCTCCAGGATCAAACTATACAAACCCCAGATCAACAAAAATGGCTTGGTAAGTTGTTGGGGTATGAATTTGACATTCTCTATCGGCCCGGTAAACTTATTGCAGCTGCTGATGCTTTGTCTCGGGGTTTTTCTTCGCATATGATGGCCTTTTCTAGTCACGATTCATCATTTCTTGATTCCCTCCGGACCGCACTTCAAACCGACATTACACTTCAAAAGGTAATTTCTGATATACAAAACGACACGTTGCTCTTTCCTGATTATCAAATCCAGAATGGTTTGTTATTATTTCGGGGCCGTCTTGTGATTCCGGATATTTCAACAATTAAACAGCACCTTTTACTTGAGTTTTATGCTTCACTCACCGGCGGACACTCCGGAATTACCCGCACCTTTCATCGATTATCCTCCACATTCTTTTGGAAACACATGCGCCGGGATGTTAAAGAATTTGTTGCTAACTGTCAGACTTGTCAACAAGTCAAATCTTCTTCCTTATTATCAGCTGGGCTGCTACAACCGTTGCCGATTCCTTCCTTAATTTTTTAACACATCGCCATGGATCTCATCACGGGGCTGCCATAATCGCATGGGTAAACAGTTATCTTGGTTATTGTGGATCGATTATCCAAATATGCACATTTTGTGGGTCTACCATCCACCTTTTCCAGTTTATCGGTTGCTACCAAATTTGTGCAAGAGTTCGTAAGATTACATGGGGTTCCGTTAGACATTGTGACGGATCGTGACCCTCGTTTCATGGCTGACTTTTGGAAGAACTTACACCGTTTGCAAGGTACCATGTTTTCCTTTAGTACTGCGTACCACCCACAATTCGACGGTCAAACCAAAGTCCTTAACAAATGTGTCGAAATGTACTTGAGGTGTTATGTGATGGACCGCCCCTCCGATTGGTTCAAGTTTTTACCTTGGGCGGAATATTGGTATAATACATCATTTCAAACAGCAGCTCAAATGACCCCTTTTGAGGTTGTCTATGGCCGGAAACCTCCTAACTTGACCCGTTATATCAAAGGTTCCACTTTCAATTCATTGGTGGAATCCCAGTTACTTGATCGAGATGAGGTTTTGGGAACCCTTAAAAACAATCTGCTCCGGGCACAATCTCGCATGAAAACGTATGCTGACACTAATCGCCGCGACCTTCAGTTTGCGGTGGGTGATTGGGTTTTCATTAAATTGCAGCCCTTTCGTCAACATTCGGTCCACCTTCAACGCCATTACAAACTCAGCCGCCGTTTTTTCGGCCCTTGTCAGGTTTTGGAACGTGTGGGACACGTTGTTTACAAACTCCATCTGCCCCCGGAGGCCAAGATTCACAATGTTTTTCACGTGTCTATGTTACGAAAGTGCACGGGCAAACCGACCAAGCAGGTTACACCCCTACATTTGGTGGATTCCTCCTCCACCTTCAAGCTACAACCAGCCCGACTACTGGCCCAACGCACCATTATTATGGGCTCCTCATCCATTCCTAAATATTTAGTCCAGTGGGAAGGATTAACCACCAGTGAAGCAACTTGGGAAGATAAGACCACCATGCAACAATCTTTTCCAACCCTTCACCTTGAGGACAAGGTGAATTTTAAAGCGGAAGGGTGACGCAAGAACCCAGCCCACAAGTTACAAGGCCAGTGCAATTGAGAAGAGGTGAAAGAAAGAAAACACAACCTGCAAAGCTGAGGGACTACAAGTTAACATAAAAGAAGAGTGCAGGGTTATCTAATTAATTATTTAATTCCTTTATAAGTCATGATGCCCTTGTCATGGGTGAGGTATGTTGATTGTTATAAAAGTTTGTTAGATCTTTCTCCTCTCATCCAATCTTCTGTAACCTTCTCATCCCCATTCTATTGAGTAATGAAATTACCCCTTTCCTATCAATTGTGTTCAGCTTTATATTAGCTTTATAATCGATACACTTCATATCCTAACTAGGTTACTTGTCAATTTTTTAAAAAATAATATCTCATGCCCAAGGAGCTTAGTTGCGTAGCTGAATAAGTTTAGGCGACCAGTTATCCTAACTATATTGGTTGGGTATTTTTTCGATGCTATTTTGTAAACCTTTTTTTTTTCAAATATGTTTATTTTGGTAATTTTCTTTTTATTTTGTCATTATTGTTATTATTATTTGATTTGTCATATACCTTTAAGTTTATAAATTAGTCGATTATTATTATATCTATAATCCTTTCCAATGTGGTGTAGTGGTAGGAAACATGGGTTTCTCAATAGAGACCCAAGTTCATTCCATACTCGCAACACTTTGGGAGGAATATGGGTGGCTCAATAAAGGAAGACTTGGATCTTGGTGATCTCCAGTTCGATCCTAAGAGCGTCCGGGTTTTACCTCTAGTGGGTCTTTGGATGGGTTGGTTTTCCCATAACTGGAGATAACTTGGAGGCGTTTAAGGGCTCCGTATGGCTGGGTTGGGCCAGTTAGCGGCGGCCTTTTGCTATTGGGTAGGCATTTTATGTTTGTTGGTTGTTAAAAAAATATATTATAACTATAGTCTGAACTCTAGCTTGAATATTAGAATGAAATAATATAGCTTTATCATTTTTTGTTTTCATTTAATCAATAAAAATATAGTTAACAATTTTGTTTTGTTTATTGTAATTCTTTCACTCTTCACTTTGAAATTTTAATGATCACAATATTAAATCGAATTAATTTGGAATGATGAATAGGCACTTGCATTGCTAACTTTTTCAACAATGATTCCATCTGACTGTGAAAACACCATTGATGGCTCATCATGTTCTCCAAAGATTCAAGTTATCATCTTTTTCTTATCTTTATATCTCATGGCATTTGCTCAAGGCGGACACAAGCCCTGTGTGCAGGCTTTTGGTGCTGACCAGTTTGATGCAGATGATCAAGAAGAACTTAAATCCAAAAGCTCGTTCTTCAACTGGTGGTATTTTGGTTTATGTGGTGGGTCTACACTTGGGATCTTTGTTGTTAGTTACATTCAAGAGAACCTCAGTTGGGGTCTTGGATTTGGGGTTCCTTGTATCATTATGGGTTTTGCATTGATCATATTCTTGATTGGAACCACGAGTTATCGGTTTCAAGAGAAAGCTCAGGAGAGAAGCGCTTTTATCCGAATCGGTAACGTGTTTGTTAAAGCAGCACGCAATTGGCGAACTAGCTATTCAATTGTATCTCCTCAAGAACAAGCTTGTGGTACCTTGTCTCCTCAAGATCCTCGTAAGTTTAGGTAAATTTTAAATATCACAAACTATAAAATAATTAATATCTTGTTTATTTCTTGTAAATGAACCAAACACGTGATACCTTAGTTGAATCATACCTCGTTCAGTTTGTGTTTTATCCATATATAGCCGAGGTATTGGATCACAAGGAAAAATTTCGCCTCAAGTACTAGTATACTACCATTGCATTTTAGGCGCAAAGGTTGTAGACGAGCGTAAAAACCTCACACTTAATTAAGTGTGCTTGGGGTACGGTAATCCAAGGATGACCTCTTTGGACGTCTCTACCTAGCCAAAAACAAATCCATGAACTTCTCGTAGGCAAATCGGGCTATATTGGTTGATCTAAGGAACCGGATGTTACATAACTAAGGGAAAGTTCAAATATGTTTAGCGAACATGAACATTTTTTTTCTTTTAATTTAACTAAAACATAAGCAGTTATTTCATTCATTTATGTTCAAGAACTACGTTCATTTATGTTTGTTTAAATTTATTTATTTGTTATTAATAATACTAAGTGGGTCATCATTTACATTTTCGTTTATTTGCATTTGTTTTTCAAGCTTTTATTTGGGTTCATTTTTCAATTATTTGATGGTTTTAGACTTTAATTTGATTATTGTTGCTACTTCTAAAATGTTGTATATGGTCGAATCATGTGTAGTGATGATATTTAGACTTCAACAAAGATAGTGCTATCTACTTTTGATTGATGTTCGTATGTGTCCACTTATGTTCATTTAGTATATTTACAAATGAAACAAACAAACACATGAAATTTATTTTCTTAACAAATGAACACAAACAAAAAAATTTATTCATGTATGTACGATAAAAGTTAAAGATGGAACATGAGAAAGTCTTCATTCAGTTGTTTAGAGGCCTAATCTAGTTGATATTGCGTTAATGGCAGATTTCTTAACAAAGCTTTGGTTTCTCGCGATGAATCGAACAGAGATGAACCTGTTTGCAGCATTGAGGAGGTGGAAGAAGCGAAGGCGGTTCTTAGACTTGTTCCAATATGGGTCAGTTGTTTAGCTTATGCAGCTGTAATATCTCAAACTACCACACTGTTCACCAAACAAGGAGCTATAATGGACCGGTCAATCGGGTCTACCTTTCAGGTTCCTGCTGCCTCACTACTATCATTCCTCAGTCTCTCGGTTGTCATCCTAATTCCCATCTATGACACCATTTTAGTTCCTGTAACCAGAACTGTTACAAACATACCTTCTGGCATAACAATGCTTCAAAGGATTGGAACCGGGATCTTCATATCTATTGTTTCAATGGTTGTTGCAGCTATAGTTGAGTCAAAAAGACTTAACGCGGCTTGTGAGTATGGATTAGTGGACGATCCAAGTGCGGTGATCCCAATGAAGATATGGTGGTTATTGCCTCAATATTTTTTGGCTGGTGCTTCTGAGGTGTTTACAGTAGTTGGAATGCAAGAATTCTTTTATGACCAAATGCCAAGTGATCTCAAGAGTGTAGGTTTAGCACTTTATCTCAGTATCATGGGAATTGGTAGCCTTTTGAGCGGTTTTCTTATCACGATTGTTGGAAAAGCGACAGGTGAAAATGGTGGAGATGGGTGGATATCTGATAATTTGAATCGCGGTCAGGTTGATTATTTTTACTACCTTCTTGCCATGATTAGTGTAGGGTCATTTGCGATATACATATATGCAGCGAAATCATATGTTTATAATCGATCAAGAGCCTTGTGAAGATTGTTCTGAATTGAAGTTCATAGATGTTGCAAATGCTAATTTGCGGTTCTATTTGAAGTGTTGTGATCGTCTAACAACGTCATAGAATATAGATAAGGAAATTATGCATGAAATTATTACATCATGGAAACTATGACTTAATGCTGACTTGAGCAGTTAAAGAACTGGTGATGTCAAAAGATTGGGTAAAAGAAAGGTCAAGAAATAAATAAATGTGAAGATGTTTCACTTTCTTATGTAACTTGTTTTCTTAATTTTAAATAGCATGGTAGATTCAATGTCTAGATGTACTTTCAAATTTGCTTTTCCTTTCTGCAAGTAATAACATCATAAGTTTGTTATCACACTTTTGTTCTTTCTATCTTTTGTTTTTTCAATTTATGCTTCTCTGATTACCAACATTTGGTATCAGAGCTCGGTTGATCAGTCCAGCTTATGCCAAAATACATCCGAACAGAAGACATGTCTGTTGCTACAACCTCTGGTAACTCTAAAGATTCCAGTTCAGTTTCACTACAAATACCCACCTTAACATCCACGAACTACACCACTTGGGCCGTCAAGATGGAGGCTGTTATGGATGTACAAGGGTTGTGGGACTCTGTTGAACCACCGCTTAATGCAGTTCTTGATGAAAAGATGAACAAGACTGCACGTGCATTTATATTTCAAGCAATCCCAGAAGACGTCCTATTGCAGGTGGCAAAGAAAAGGACGGCGAATGAGATCTGGGAGTCATTGAAAACAAGGTACGTAGGCGCTGAATGTGTGCAGAAAGCACGCCTACATACACTCAAGAGTGAGTTTGAAGCCTTGAAGATGAAGGACGGTGAGTCGATTGATGAATTTGCTAGAAAACTAAGTGGGATGATCTCAAAATATAGTAGCCTTGGGGCTACTCTCGAGGACGAGGTTTTGGTAAGAAAATTGTTAGATTCGGTTCCTGAAAAATACATTCAGTCGGTGGCATCGATAGAACAAACGGATGTGGACGATATGCCATTCGAAGAGGCCTTTGGTCGGTTGAAGGCGTATGAAGATAGGTTGAGGCTTCGCCAAAGAAATCAAAGTAGTGATAGTAGTTTGCTGTTCATGAAGGCAGAAAACTACTCGAGTTCAAAGGGTCCGGGGAGGACTCAATTTTCTGGTACTCGAGGGAAAAGCGACCGGGGTGGTCGAGGTGGTTCAAGAGGGCGAGGTAGTAACCGTGGCAGGGGTAATCGTGGCGGATATGCTGGGAAAAATGAACAGAGAAACAACTCAAGAAACAAAGATAAGAAACACATTAAATGATTTAAATGTGAACAATATGGTCACTATGCATCGGATTGCAAAGAAACAAAAGAAAGAAGGGAAGAAGCAAACTTAACTGATGCACAAGAAGAAGAGGGTGCATTGATGTTAAGCATATATGGAGAAGAAATGCCCACTATGGTGTTATTAAATGAAGACAAAGTGGTTCCAAACCAAGAAAAAGGACAGATTGGTGAGGACCGCGACACGTGGTACCTCTATAATGGGGCAAGCAACCACATGACGGGAAGGAAGGAATTGTTTTCTGTTTTGGATGAGAAGATAACGGGATCGGTACGTTTCGGAGATGGGTCGAAAGTTCAGATCAAAGGTAAAGGAACAATTCTATTTGAGTGCAAGATTGGCGAACAATGTGTCATCACAGGTGTGTATTTCATTCCTGTTTTGCATAGCAATATTATAAGCTTGGGATAGTTGACCGAGGAGGGATATGATGTGAGAATGCGGGGTGAACACCTAACTGTACATGACGAACTAGGGCGGTTGATCATGAAGGTGCAACGGTCAGTCAATAGGTTGTACAAAATTGTCCTCAAAGATACCAAGCCTGTTTGTTTACATGCAAGTTTGGATGACGAGGCTTGGTTGTGGCATGCAAGATTGGGGCATGTAAACTTTCATGCTTTAGAAACAATGGGAAGAAAGAAACTGGTTGATGGCATACCAATAATTAAACACCCAAATCAAGTTTGTGAAGGGTGTGTAATGGCTAAGCAGGCAAGACAACCCTTTCCACAAGAATCACTTTGGCAGGCTAATCACCCATTAGAACTTATCTATGGTGATCTCTGTGGTTCGATAACGCCACAAATAGAAGGTGGAAACCGGTACTTTTTCTTTCTTGTTGATGATTATTCCTGGTTTATGTGGGTATACTTGATTAAAAACAAAGATGAAGCATTGTCTATATTCAAGAAATTTAAGACGCTGGTAGAGAAAGAAAGTTCTCACAAGATCAAAATGTTTCGATCAGACCGCGGTGGCGAGTTTAATTCTAATTTGTTTAAAGAGTTTTGTGAACAGGAAGGAATTAGAAGACAACTAACGGCTCCTCACACTCCGCAACAAAATGGAGTAGTAGAGCGGCGTAATCGTACAGTTATTGAAGCAACTAGAGCTATGCTAAAGACGATGTGTGTGCCAGAAACTTTGTGGGGCGAGGCTGTTCGACATGCTGTGTATGTTCTCAACCGGGATCCAACAAGAAGAGTAAAAAACATGACACCGTATGAGAAGTTTAAAGGAAGAAAACCGACACTCAAACACCTTAGAGTTTTTGGCTGTGTCTACGTGAAGAAGATTGGGAACCAAGTGACAAAATTGGCCGATAGAAGTGTTGCAATGATAAACTTGGGAATCGAAGAGGGTAGTAAAGCGTATCGGCTATACAATCCAAATACAAAAAGGATTGTAGTGGGTCGAGATGTTATTTTTGAAGAAAAGAGGAGATGGGAATGGAGTAATGTTGATAAAGTGCAGCCCATACCCAAGGTGGGTTGTATAAACGTTCCAGGATATGAGGGGGAGGGAACCATTGAAACCAACTCATTCAATAATGAAGAGAGTCAAAGTTCAACACCTGTGACACCAGTTAACCCTAATTCATCCCCATTTCTTTCTGATCATGATGGTGGAGGAAACTCAAACGAACAACAAACCCCGATTACTCCGGTGTCGAGTTCAACCCAAAGTAGAAACATCTAGCAATCACCTAGTGTTCTCGATCACACACCTTTACAAGGGTTCGATCAGTTCAAGGTATTTACAAGAGGACCGCACAGATGACTGATGAGGAAGTACGAGACCTTTATGACCAAGAATTATTGTTGGCAGATGATGAGCCCACAACATTTAATGACGCCGTGCAGTATGTTGATTGGCAACGAGCAATGGAGGCTGAATTGGAATCAATTAAGAAGAACCATACTTGGACCTTAGTTGATTTACCAGCAGGTCACAAGCCTATCGGTCTGAAATGGGTCTACAAATTAAAAAAAGATGCAGATGGTCAGATAACAAAGTGCAAGATGCGATTAGTCGCGAAAGGGTATGTCCAAAGAAAAGGAATTGATTTCGAAGAGGTTTTTGCTCCTGTGGCCAGGTTAGGAACAATCCGGCTCATATTCTCGATGGCAGCTAAAGAAGGGTGGATTGTGCATCATCTTGATGTTAAATCCGCATTTCTTAATGGAGATTTACTAGAAGAAGTGTACGTCTCGCAACCTGACGGTTTTATCATGAAGGGAAAGGAAAATAAGGTATACAAGCTCAAGAAAGCACTTTATGGATTAAGACAAGCTCCGAGGGCTTGGAATGCTCGTCTTGACAAATCACTCAAAGATCTCGGTTTCACTCGATGCGCTCAAGAACAACCTGTGTACAAAAATAAGTGTTCGAACTCACTTCTTATTTTAGGGGTCTATGTCGACAACCTCATCGTGACCGGGACAAGTGAACAAGAGGTTAAAAGGTTTAAAAGAAAAATGATGAAAGTATTTGACATTAGTGATTTGGGCCTGTTGTCTGACTATCTTGGGATTGAGGTGAAACAAAATAAAGATGGAATAAGTCTGAATCAGTCCGGGTATGCTAGGAAAATTCTAAAGTTTGTTGGGTTGGAGAATTGTAATCCCTCAAAGTGGCCAATGGATCCGAAGCTACAGTTAACTAAAGATGAAAATGGTGAATGTGTGGACGAAACTATGTATCGTCGTTTGATCGGTAGCCTCCGTTATTTGCTCCACACAAGGCCTGATTTAGGGTACTCGACTGGTGTTTTGAGCAGATTTATGGAAAAGCCAAAGGTTTGTCATCTCCAAGCACTGAAGCAGGTTTTAAGGTACTTGAAGGGTATGGTTGGATTTGGTTTAAAGTACAGAAGAGGAGGTGATGGTAAACTCTTGGGGTATAGTGATAGCAGCCATGGTTTGGATGTGGAAGACAGGAGAGGAACTTCAGGTATGGTGTTTTATTATTCAAATAGTTTGGTTACATGGGCCTCACAGAAGCAAAGGAGTGTCGTGTTGAGCTCGTGTGAAGCGGAGTTCATGGCTGCTACATCAGCCGCTTGTCAGGCGTTGTGGTTGAGAAGTTTGTTAAGTGATTTAACAGGAGAAGAACCCCAACGGGTGAAGTTACTGGTTGATAACGAGTCGGCTATCGCACTAATGAAAAATCCCGTGTTCCACGGTCGTAGCAAACATATAGATACAAAGTATCATTTTATTCGAGAGTGTATCGAACGGGGACAAATTCAAGTGCAACATGTTAGTGGTGAACTTCAAAAGGCTGATACATTAACAAAGGCACTACCTCGAGTCAAGTTCACGGAGATGAGAGCACTGATGGGTCTTGAAGTTCTTGGAGATCCAGGTCAACATTAAGGGGGAGAGTGTGACTTAATGCTGACTTGGGCAGTTAAAGAACTGGTGATGTCAAAAGATTGGGTAAAAGAAAGGTCAAGAAATAAATAAATGTGAAGATGTTTCACTTTCTTATGTTACTTGTTTTCTTAATTATAAATAGCATGGTAGATTCAATGTCTCGATGTACTTTTAAATTTGCTTTTTTCCTTTTTGCAAGTAATAACATCAGAAGTTTGTTATCAAACTTTTGTTCTTTCTATCTTTTGTTTTTTCAATTTATGCTTCTCTGATTACCAACAGAAACAATATACACGTTTATTCAGATAGTTCATATTTTCCTTATGGAGTAGTATGTGTTTTGACTACAAGCAAAAGTCAACCCGACAACAACCTACCCGGCTTCAAGAATATGACCGAGTTGATAAGACTTTTGTTTGCAGCAACTGAATATGTAAGTGGGCTAGGGAAGAGCGGAACTTAAAGCGAGCATAACTTTTGATCTGTCTGGAGCTACTTTTGTTTGGAGCAACTGCATATGTAAGTGGACTAGGGAAGAGCTGAAGTTAAAACAAACATAACTTTTGATCTGTCTGTAGCTACAAACCCATAAATATGAACAAAAACGTCTCCTAAAATTGGACAATCACCCCCAAATCCCTCATGTGGAGACCTAATTTTGACTTTTGACAGTTTTTTTTTTTAATTTAGCTATTTGATTGATTTCGTTTTTAATCGTAAAAAATCTGAATCTTGGATCCCTAAAGGCTAACCATTTTATGGTCAATAAAAAGATAAATACTTCAAAAAAATAGAAAAAGGAAAAGAAAGAGGAATGTAGATTGGGCCTAAAGGAAGGTCCACTGAATTCTGGGACCATATTAGGCCTAGTTATTTATATGTGCTATAAAAGATATTGGGTCAACTTTGAAATATTAATAAAAAGGTTAACCCAAATTAAAACGGTCTAGTTCTTCATATAAGTAAAAAAATTTATTCATGTGTATATGGGTGGTATGGATTTATTAATGCACAATTATTTGAAATTGTTAGCTTAACTAAGATCAGATAAATGAAGCCTACAGAAAACCTATAATTTTTCAAGACAACTTTGAAAGTAGGATTAAAATTGTACTTGGATCAACCACGTCCTCTCACAAGATATAAAAATAAAAAAATTGTGTGGTTGGTTGACATGCTCCCAATATTGTTGGTTTGTCCATGCCCACCATGGCATACACTAAATGCTAACACACGCTTGACACTTAAAAAGAGTATTCTCCTCCCATCTCCTATCCCTAAATCAAAAAATACACTAAAACTCATTAAATTTATACTCTCTATTTTAATTAAATAATACTTTTCATACTTTTTATCATTACCTTTTCTTTTTTCTTCACTCACAACCACTCTCAAAATATATTAAAAAATTATAGGGGATGAACATTAATTTTTCAAATATACAGAAAAATTACTACTTTTTCTAAAATATAAAACTCTTCACTCACAACACCCTAAATCACTCACTACTTTTAGAAAAAGTAGTGATTTTTCTGTATATTTGAAAAGTTACTGTTCAACCCCTATAATTTTTTAATATATTTTGATAGTGGTTATGAGTGAAGGAAAGAGAGAAGGTAATGATAAAAGATATAAAAAGTATTATTTAATTAAAATAAAGAGAGAAAATAAAGTAAGTTTTAGTGTAATTTTTGATTTGGAGATAGGGGGTTGGATGAGAATGCTCTTACCTGATGTGATAATCAGCAACGAAGGAAACAACGATCATCACCTTCCTTAACCGGTTCTTGCTTGTCCCCTGCATGAAACAATAAAAAAAATCGATTTTCAAAGTAGTCATTGATTAATATACAATCAATTGGTACTGGTTGCTGTGATTGAAATTGGTGAAATATTGCAGCAATCGTCATCTCCAAAAGCGTATATTTTCGTAGCAATTTCAAACGATTAGGGCATCGATTTGGAACCAATTTCAAGCGACGTGGGGAGAGAATGAAGGAGAGGAACCGCTGTATGAAATAGATTGGAACTGCCCAGGCAACTCCTGTTTAAGTGATCATCTAGGTCCAGGATTTCATTTCCGTGATTTTCTAATGCTGAGATAATTTTCAAGTGATCATCTAGGTCCAGGAAATGAAATCACTAAAGTGAAAATCTTGACTTAAATTGAGATAAAAGAAAAAGAATAATCTAGAAAACCTAAAATAATTCAAAATAATATTATTTATATTATACGATAATTGAAATTATTGTATTCTAAAAGTTCACTTGAATTATTGTGAAATGAAAATATAGTTGTAATGTCTTTTCGTATCAACCATTCCCGCCCACAATGTCCTAAATAAAGAAATCAGTATTGTCTAAGTTATCAAGTTTTCATTGACACAGTCATATATTGGTCCAAAGAACTCCTTAACTGATAAAAGTATTACATGTTGATTATTGATTGTGTTTAATGTGTCAATCCCAAATAGACAAGTAGTCGAGGTTTGAAATAACGTCTGGATCATATTATATAGAATATATGGATCTTTGAATTCAAAAAGTACAAATATTTAGTCCCTCTGAATACGAGCATGAGAGATCAACTCGATCATTGGGCAATCTAACTTTCCATTAAATAGTGATATTTTATTCAACATCTTTACTTTATTACCATCACCAGAGTAATCGAAACAAACCGGAGTTAAAGTTTATAGCTTCCCCCATTCAAAAAACAAACTTTATAGTTTCCCACTTAGTGTTTTCGATCAATTATCTGCCTATCAGGTAACTAACTTAATCATTAAGTCGATAGTTTTGGTCCAAATGATGTAAATTTAGTTTAATGTAACCGTCGGTGTAAGGCCTCCTCTCTAGCTTGTAGAGAGAGGTGCTCATGCTTTGGTGGTGGTTGTCTTGTTGGCCTTCAAGTAAATTTATATTAATGCTGCTGGATTTTAACAATAACCAATCGTGTCATTAATCTTATAAAATTCAGATTAATATCTTTTTTTGAAGACTTTATTTTGCATCATCGCCCATACAAAACCGCTCAAGCGCTCGTATAGGTTAGACACTAGAAAGGTGTCTCCGCGATGCGGAGGGATACAAAAATTCTAGTAATCATATAACAATTATGAATGTTCAAGGTTCGTTTGAAACCTTGAAAACTTTTAAACAAATCACCACTTTTGGTCAGCCAGTTTCTGAATGTTCAAATCATAGCATACGGTTTGGTTTACGGCTAAAATTATCAACGGTTCAGCTTCGGTTTTCAATGATAAAACAATAAAACAATTGTGAACGTCCATACGCAACGTGCTATTTTTTCAATTGAAAAGAACCATAGAAATACCGTACCCAAATTAAATGTAATAAAATGCTCATTTTTATGGTGCAATTTAAAAAAAATATATATATTAACGTATGAAAAAGTTAGGGTCGTTGAAAAATCGTTGGTGGGAAGTTGTTTTATAATTAAAATCCAAAGGAATACATGGGTAAAGATGAATGCTCAAAGTTATAACTATTTTTTAAATTTACAAAAGTTGAGTGAAGTTGTAAGGGCAATGCTATAACTATTTATATGTATATATTTTATAATGTACAAGTTTGTCCATACCTTACATACTATAAAATGTGTACTTTATGCTTTACAACTTGTAAATTAATTAAAAATTAGGTGTCTTAATTTGTCCATGTCTATATATAGTATAAATATAGATATAGATAAAAATCTGGAATTAATTCATTTAATATATTAAAATTTTTATAGTAAACTAGAATTAATAATAATAATAAACGAAATTTGTTAAGGAGCCGTTATTATTGATATGTGGTCAAAGAAAGGCACCAGTAAGCCATCGGTCAGGACAGGAGCCACGGACTCGACAAAGCACATGTGCATCAGAACTGTTGATCCTGACAGCTACTGTCGGACATGGATCAGGTGAGACCGCCTCTGACCTCACTGTACTTCTACTTCATCTCCAACCGTTGTTCCCTCCATATATATGCCAACATTAATGAATCTGAGTAAAATAAAAATGTAGTAAAACAAAAACTTGTTAAATTAACAGAAACAGATATATTAAAGTGCATATAATCCGGTAAACCACTTTTAGTCTTGGATATCCTTAAAACAATAGAAAATGTTTGGTTTATCTAAACAAGTTATATTAAAATCCAAAGCAATGTGTTTTTTAATTTGATACTAATCTTGTCATATTTTTATGAATTTTGTGCGTTTGTTGGTCGGTTTTAAATTCTCCCAATCTCGATCTAACACGGTTCATGAAGTATTCATCTTCACGGAGGGAGTCGAAGACTCGAATCCTGAGTGGATCGAGCAGGATCGTTGAAGCTTAAGTGGATCGACAGAGAGAAGAATGAAGACTTGAAACCTAATTGGATCGAGCAAAGCGGTCCAAACCTGAGTGGATCGACAAAGGGTGGCAAAGGTGAGTTACAATCTTAGTGAAGCAACCAAAGAGGAAATCATAATCAAGTAGTATTATGAGTAGGTCGACTCAGTAAAGACAAGACCAGATATAACGTGGGGAGCGTTGTATTAATTCAGGAGTGTGGAGATGTGTAATTTTGATCAAGGAGGTGTCAGGTTGATAGTGAAGAATAGCGGATCAGCCCTGTGAGTGGCGAGATTATTCGACTCAGTTTAATCCAATCTAAGTAGTGAAAGTTGAATGAAAGATGAAAATTGTGATGATGATGATGATGATTGATATAACGTTTAATATACATTAATCTCGTGTATATTTTATTTATTATTTTATTAGTTTTGTTTGATTTCTTGCAAGATTTGTATACTACTAACATCTTTTTAAATTTTAGGTTCCGGGTTTTAATTGTGGTGAAAAGAGGACGAAAAATGAGCGAAAAAGGGCTGAACCGGCGAACCGGACCGCATCAAGAAACGAACCGGACCAGATCAGGAGTGAACCGGGCAGGGACCAAGTTAATTTGGCCACATTGCGCGGCCAAGTGGGGGTGTTTTGGTAGGTGGCGTGACCAACCTAATTTCTAGAATATTCTGGGTTTTGGGCTTTAATCACTATATAAACACCCCTAATCTCACGCTTAATCAGACCTGAAGTTGCCAGCCGAATTTGGGAGAGTTCCCGAGCCTAGGATTGCTACTTTTGGCGACTCTAGAGTTGACGAATCATTCGGTGGTGCGTGTATTGGTTGAAGACGAAGAACACGGGTTTTATCTTCTGTTTTCTTTCGTTTTCTTTTATATCCGCCATGAATTCTTCGTTGTTTGTTTTGTTTGATTTCATTATGCTAGGCTAAACATTATAGACTGCCTAGGCTTATGATGAATCTTTGTTGATGTTTGATTTTGACTTGCGATTTATTTGTCGTTGTGGTCTTAAGAACTTGTAAAAGGTTTAATTATATTAAATTGATGCATATGCGTGCTTAGAGCTGTTTGTTGAGTTTTATTATTCCATAGTTGCCTTGATTATTGTTTGTTATTATGCTAGGTTGCTATTAGGTCATCTACTTTATGTTTTTGACTATTTTTTGATTGATTCGTGATTATATCATAGGAATAATATTATTTAATTAAATAAACCTAAGTGTGCTGCTAACCTAAATAGCTGTAAGGTGATAGGTTATTGATAGATCTTTATTCTTTAATCTTGCTAGATTTAGTTCTTTGTAAGGAGTCCCTCTGGGTTTGATTATTTATTATTGTCTATTGAGTCAATTGAATATATTAGACTGCCTTTGATTTCCGCGCTGTAAGGTAGGATTTCGTATAAAGGAACTAGTTTGTAATTAATTAAGTGACCGTAAGGAAACTTGATTTTTAATACTGGTGTGCGTTAAAACTTATTAGAAACCCATAGGTGTCTCTTGAGAAGGGTCAGGAGTCTTGTTCGGGTTTTCTCTTAAGCGTTTATTTCACAATCCCAGTTCCATAACTAAATAGTCTCCCAGTTAATTGATAACTGAAACTTAGGGGATTCTAGCCTAGGTGGTTGTTTATCATCATCTGAATTAAGTCCAAGTTCTAAGTTTAGTCGTCTTTAGTTTTCTTAATTAGTTTAAATTAGTTTAAAATTAGTTTGTTAGTAAAACCCCCTTAAACAAATAATAAATAAATAGTCGTGTCTGTAGGTGAGTCTAATTTAGCTAGTTTACGTAATTAAAAGAGTCTTGTGGGCTCGATATCCGGACTTACTTAGTTGTACTAAAGTCGACTGCACTGGCCGGTTAGTAGTTTAGTTAAGTTTAAGAGTCTAGAATTTATTACTTAGTGTCTAGATTAGCATGTTTTTATATAATTACTTTTACCATATCAATGATGATGATAATGATGATAGGGATGTCAAGATTGAGAGGGTCGAATAAAGATAATGGTTCATGTGACCGAGAGGTAGAAAGAAAGGAGGAAAGGAACACGGCCCAAAGTTAAAATTGAAAGAGATTCGGGTGTTGCATGGAATCAAGGATCTCGGAGATTCAAATCAAGATTGGTGGAGGGGGGGTGATATAATCTTGATTTAAGATATGAACGAGGGTTAGGTATGAACAGCTGAGAAGTACCAGTGGTGAATTGAATTAATAGTTTGAAGATGAGTTTACTTTAATTAGTTTATTTGTTTTCCTATCTTGAGTCTAGTTATGAGTGTTTTAGTATAAATAGATGGTTTAG